>NW_024059541.1:0-71278 GCF_016432855.1 Salvelinus namaycush | reverse complement strand
TGTTACTGTTATCACCCTCACAGATACAACTGCTGCTGTATCACTCACAGATACAACTGTACTGTTATCACAGATACAACTGTTACTGTTATCACCTCACAGATACAACTGTTACTGTAATCACCTCACAGATACAACTGTTACTGTTATCACCTCACAGATACAACTGTTACTGTAATCACCTCACAGATACAACTGTTACTGTTATCACCTCACAGATACAACTGTTACTGTTACCACCTCACAGATACAACTGTTACTGTATCACCTCACAGATACAACTGTTCTGTTACCACCTCACATATACAACTGTTACTGTACAATCACAGATACAACTGTTACTGTTATACCACTCACAGATACAACTGTTACTGTAATCACCTCACAGATACAACTGTTACTGTTATCACCTCACAGATACAACTGTTACTGTTATCACCTCACAGATACAACTGTTACTGTCATCACCTCACAGATACAACTGTTACTGTTACCACCTCACAGATACAACTGTTACTGTTATCACCTCACAGATACAACTGTTACTGTTACCACCTCACAGATACAACTGTTACTGTAATCACCTCACAGATACAACTGTTATCACCTCACAGATACAACTGTTACTGTTATCACCTCACAGATACAACTGTTACTGTAATCACAGATACAACTGCTACTGTTGTCACCTCACAGATACAACTGTTACTGTTACCACAGATACAACTGTTATCACCTCACAGATACAACTGTTACTGTTATCACCTCACAGATACAACTGTTACTGTAATCACAGATACAACTGTTACTGTAATCACCTCACAGATACAACTGTTACTGTTATCACCCACAGTACACTGTACTGTAATCACAGATACAACTGTTACTGTAATCACCTCACAGATACAACTGTTCTGTATCACCTCACAGATACAACTGTTACTGTTATCACCTCACAGATACAACTGTTCCTGTTATCACCTCACAGATACAACTGTTATCTGTAATCACAGATACAACTGTTACTGTATCACCTCACAGAACAACTGTTACTGTTATCACCTCACAGATACAACTGTTACTGTAATCACTCACAGATACAACTGCTTATGTTATCACCTCACAGATACACACTGTTACTGTTATCACCTCACCAGATACAACTGTTACTGTTATCACCTCACAGATACAACTGTTACTGTAATCACCTCACAGATACAACTGTTACTGTAATCACTCTCACAGATCAACTGTTACTGTAATCACCTCACAGATACAACTGTTTATCTGTTATCACCTCACAGATACAACTGTTACTGTTGTCACCTCACAGATACAACTGTTTACTGTATCACCCAGATACAACTGTTACTGTAATCACCTCACAGATACAACTGTTACTGTTATCACCTCACAGATACAACTGTTACTGTAATCACAGATACAACTGTTACTGTAATCACCTCACAGATACAACTGTTACTGTTATCACCTCACAGATACAACTGTTACTGTTATCACCTCACAGATACAACTGTTACTGTTATCACCTCACAGATACAACTGTTACTGTAATCACAGATACAACTGTTACTGTAATCACCTCACAGATACAACTGTTACTGTTATCACCTCACAGATACAACTGTTACTGTAATCACCACGATCAACTGTTACTATCACCTCACAGATACACTGTTACTGTTATCACCTCACAGATACAACTGTTACTGTTGTCACCTCACAGATACAACTGTTACTGTAATCACCTCACAGATACAACTGTTACTGTAATCACCTCACAGATACAACTGTTGAACTATCACAGATACAACTGTTACTGTAATCACCTCACAGATATCAACTGTTACTGTTTACCACCTCACAGATACAACTGTTACTGTTATCACCTCACAGATTACAACTGTTAGCTGTAATCACCTCACAGATACAACTGTTACTGTAATCAACAGATACAACTGTTACTGTAATACCTCACGATACAACTGTTCTGTTTCACCTCACAGATACAACTGTTACTGTAATCACCTCACAATACAACTGTTACTGTTATCACCTCACAGATACAACTGTTACTGTATCACCTCAAGATACAACTGTTACTGTTACCACCTCACAGATACAACTGCTGCTGTAATCATAGATACAACTGTTACTGTTACCACCTCACAGATACAACTGTTACTGTTATCACCTCACAGATACAACTGTTACTGTAATCACCTCACAGATACAACTGTTACTGTATCAACCTCACAGATACAACTGTTATGTAATCACCTCACAGATCACACTGTTACTGTTATCACCTCACAGATACAACTGTTACTGTTATCACAGATACAACTGTACTGTATCACCTCACAGATACAACCTGTTACTGTCATCACCTCACAGATACAACGGTTATATCACCTCACAGATACAACTGTTACTGTAATCACCTCACAGATACACTGTTCGTATCACCTAACAGATACAACTGTTACTGTTACACCTCACAGATACAACTGTTACGGTTATCACCTCACAGATACAACTGTTACTGTAATCACAGATACAACTGTTACTGTAATCACCTCACAGATACAACTGTTACTGTTATCACCTCACAGATACAACTGTTACTGTTAGCACCTCACAGATACAACTGTTACTGTTAGCACCTCACAGATACAACTGCTGCTGTAATCACAGATACAACTGTTACTGTAATCACCTCACAGATACAACTGTTACTGTAATCACCTCACAGATACAACTGTTACTGTAATCACCTCACAGATACAACTGTCTCTGTAATCACAGATACACTGTTACTGTATCACCTCACAGATACAAACTGCTGTTATCACCTCACATATACAACTGTCTGCTTGTTATCACCTCACAGATACAACTGTTACTGTTATCACCTCACAGATACAACTGTTACTGTTATCACTCACAGATACAAATGTTACTGTAATCACCTCACAGATACAACTGTTACTGTTATCACCTCACAGATACACTGTTACTGTAATCACCTCACAGATACAACTGTTACTGTTATCACCTCACAGATACAACTGTTACTGTTATCACCTCACAGATACAACTGTTACTGTTATCACCTCACAGATACAACTGTTACTGTTATCACCTCACAGATACAACTGTTACTGTTACCACCTCACAGATACAACTGTTACTGTTATCACCTCACAGATACAACTGTTACTATTGTCACCTCACAGATACAACTGTTACTGTAATCACCTCACAGATACAACTGTTACTGTTATCACCTCACCTCACAGATACAACTGTTACTGTAATCACCTCACAGATACAACTGTTACTGTTACACCTCACAATACAACTGTTACTGTATCACCTCCTCACGATACAACTGTTACTGTAATCACCTCACAGATACAACTGTTACTTTACACCTCACAGATACAACTGTTACTGTTATCACCTCACAGATACAACTGTTACTGTAATCACAGATACAACTGTTACTGTAATCACCTCACAGATACAACTGTTACTGTAATCACCTCACAGATACAACTGTTACTGTTATCACCTCACAGATACAACTGTTACTGTTATCACAGATACAACTGTTACTGTAATCACCTCACAGATACAACTGTTGCTGTTATCACCTCACAGATACAACTGTTACTGTTATCACCTCACAGATACAACTGCTGCTGTTATCACCTCATAGATACAACTGTTACTGTTATCACCTCACAGATACAACTGTTACTGTTGTCACCTCACAGATACAACTGTTACTGTTATCACAGATACAACTGTTACTGTAATCACCTCACAGATACAACTGTTGCTGTTGTCACCTCACCTCACAGATACAACTGTTAATGTTATCACCTCACAGATACAACTGTTACTGTTATCACCTCACAGATACAACTGTTACTGTTATCACCTCACAGATACAACTGTTACTGTAATCACCTCACAGATACAACTGTTATCACCTCACAGATACAACTGTTACTGTTATCACCTCACAGATACAACTGTTACTGTTATCACCTCACAGATACAACTGTTACTGTAATCACCTCACAGATACAACTGTTACTGTTGTCACCTCACCTCACAGATACAACTGTTACTGTTATCACCTCACAGATACAACTGTTACTGTTATCACCTCACAGATACAACTGTTACTGTCATCACCTCACAGATACAACTGTTACTGTTATCACAGATACAACTGTTACTGTAATCACCTCACAGATACAACTGTTACTGTTATCACCTCACAGATACAACTGTTACTGTAATCACAGATACAACTGTTACTGTTATCACCTCACAGATACAACTGTTACTGTAATCACCTCACAGATACAACTGTTACTGTTATCACCTCACAGATACAACTGTTACTGTTCATCACCTCACAGATACAACTGTTACTGTTATCACCTCACAGATACAACTGTTACTGTTATCACCTCACAGATACAACTGTTACTGTAATCACAGATACAACTGTTACTGTTATCACCTCACAGATACAACTGTTACTGTTATCACCTCACAGATACAACTGTTACTGTAATCACAGATACAACTGTTACTGTTATCACCTCACAGATACAACTGTTACTGTAATCACCTCACAGATACAACTGTTACTGTTATCACCTCACAGATACAACTGTTACTGTCATCACCTCACAGATACAACTGTTACTGTTATCACCTCACAGATACAACTGCTGTTATCACCTCACAGATACAACTGCTGTAATCACCTCACAGATACAACTGTTACTGTAATCGCCTCACAGATACAACTGTTACTGTTATCACCTCACAGATACAACTGTTACTGTAATCACAGATACAACTGTTACTGTAATCACAGATACAACTGTTACTGTAATCACAGATACAACTGTTACTGTTACCACCTCACAGATACAACTGTTACTGTTACCACCTCACAGATACAACTGTAACTGTTATCACCTCACAGATACAACTGTTACTGTTATCACCTCACAGATACAACTGTTACTGTAATCACAGATACAACTGTTACTGTTACCACCTCACAGATACAACTGTTACTGTGTCACCTCACAGATACAACTGTTACTGTAATCACCTCACAGATACAACTGTTACTGTTATCACCTCACAGATACAACTGTTACTGTAATCACCTCACAGATACAACTGTTACTGTAATCACCTCACAGATACAACTGTTACTGTTATCACCTCACAGATACAACTGTTACTGTAATCACTCACAGATACAACTGTTACTGTAATCACAGATACAACTGTTACTGTTATCACCTCACAGATACAACTGTTACTGTTACCACCTCACAGATACAACTGTTACTGTAATCACAGATACAACTGTTACTGTAATTACCTACAAAATACAGGGTTGTTTTGTTACAGTTTAGAGATCCACAAATCAGAAGATCCCACAGTATGTCTAACTTACATGTTACTGTAAGGATGAGTATTGAATGTTCATCGTTGATTAGCCAAACACATGACCTTTTATCAAGTTCCACAAAATACAAAACAAACAAGTGTAGTATCCTAGAAACACAGCGTCGTGACCTAGCCCAAGGTTAGCCCGTAATGAGGTGATACTACTGTAATTACAGTCATCTCTCACCGATGCGTTTCGTCCATTCTTCATCTTCCGTAAACAGTAAACAATGTTCAGAGCTCTGAGAAGGTAATTAATTGGAACATTAGAACGAGTGCAGAGGACTAACCTTTAAGGATGAACTACTCAGCAACAACACGTTACTGTAACTATAGAGTAGTGTTACTGTAGGTATATAGTAGTATTACTGTAGCTATAGAGTAGTGTTACTGTAGCTATAGAGTTATAGAGTAGTGTTACTGTAGCTATAGAGTAGTATCACTGTAGTTATAGAGTGTTTACTGTATTAATAGTAGTGTTACTGTACTATAGTAGTTTACGTAGTATAGAGTAGTGTTACTGTAGCATAGAGTATGTTACTGTAGTAGGGTTATAGAGTAGTGTACTGTAGTATAGAGTATTCTGTATATAGAGTAGTATTACTGTAGTATAGAGTATAGAGTAGTGTTACTGTAGATAGAGTAGTATACTGTAGTTATAGAGTAGTGTTACTGTAGCTATAAGTATTCTGTAGTTATAAGTAGTGTTACTGTAGTTATATAGTAGTGTTACTGTAGGTATATAGTAGTATTACTGTAGCTATAGAGTAGTGTTACTGTAGCTATAGAGTTATAGAGTAGTGTTACTGTAGCTATAGAGTAGTATCACTGTAGTTATAGAGTAGTATTACTGTAGGTATAGAGTAGTATCACTGTAGCTATAGAGTAGTGTTACTGTAGTTATAGAGAGTGTTACTGTAGTTATAGAGTAGTGTTACTGTAGTATATAGTAGTATGTACTGAGTATAGAGTATATTACTGTAGTTATAGAGTAGTGTTACTGTAGTATAGTAGTATTACTGTGTATAGAGTAGTATTATGTATTATAGTATATTACTGTAGCTATAGAGTAGTATTACTGTAGTTTATGAGTAGTATTACTGTAGCTATAGAGTAGTTACTGTAGTTATAGAGTAGTATACTGTAGTTATAGAGTAGTATTACTGTAGCTATAGATATGTAACTGTAGTATAGAGTAGTATTACTGTAGCTATAGAGTAGTAGTACTGTAGCTATAGAGTAGTTATTACTGTATATAGAGTAGTAGTATGTAGCTATATATAGTATACTGTAGTTATAGAGTAGTATTACTGTAGCTATAGAGTAGTATTACTGTAGCTATAGAGTAGTATTACTGTAGCTATAGAGTAGTATTACTGTAGCTATAGAGTAGTGTTACTGTAATTATAGAGTAGTATTACTGTAGTTATAGAGTAGTATTACTGTAGCTATAGAGTAGTATTACTTTAGCTATAGAGTAGTATTACTGTAGGTATAGAGTAATATTACTGTAGCTAATAGTATTATGACTGTATTTTATAGAGTAGTATTACTGTAGCTAAGAGTAGTATACTGCGCTATAGAGTATATTACTGTAGTTATAGAGTAGTATTACTGTAGCTATATAGTAGTTATACTGTAGCTATAGAGTTAGTATTACTGTAACTATAGAGTTGTTACTGTAGTTATAGAGTATTATTACTGTAGCTACAGAGTAGTGTTACTGTATCTATAGAGTAGTATTACTGTAGCTATGGTATAGAGCTATAGAGTAGTATTACTGTAGTTATAAGTAGTGTTACTGTATTATAGAGTAGTATTAATTTAGTTATAGAGTAGTATTACTGGCGCTATAGAGTAGTATTACTGTAGCTATAGAGCTATAGAGTAGTATTACTGTAGTTATAGAGTAGTATTACTGTAGCTATAGAGCTATAGAGTAGTATTACTGTAGCTATAGAGTAGTGTTACTGTAGCTATAAAGTAGTATTACTGTAGGTATAGAGTAGTGTTACTGTAACTATAGAGTTATAGAGTAGTATTACTGTAACTATAGAGTAGTATTTCTGTAACCATAGAGTAGTATTACTGTAGCTATAGAGTAGTATTACTGTAACTATAGAGTAGTATTACTATAGTTATATAGTAGTATTACTGTAACTATATAGTAGTATTACTGTAGCTATAGAGTAGTATTACTGTAATTATAGTAGTATTACTGTAGCTATAGAGTAGTATTACTGTAGCTATAGAGTAGTATTACTGTAGTTATATAGTATTGTTACTGAGCTTATAGAATATTTATCTGTAGCTATAGAGTAGTATTACTGTAACTATAGAGTCGTGTTACTGTAGTTATAGAGTAGTATTACTGTAGCTATAGAGTAGTATTACTGTAGCTATAGAGTAGTGTTACTGTAGCTATAGAGTAGTGTTACTGTAGCTATAGAGTAGTATTACTGTAGATATAGAGTAGTATTACTGTAGCTATAGAGTAGTGTTAGTGTATCTATAGAGGTATAGAGTAGTAGTACTGTAGCTATAGAGTAGTATTACTGTAGCTATAGAGTAGTACTACTGTAGCTATATAGTAGTATTAATGTAGCTATAGAGTAGTACTACTGTAGCTATATAGTAGTATTACTGTAGCTATATAGTAGTATTACTGTATCTATAGAGGTATAGAGTAGTATTAGTGTAGCTATAGAGTAGTATTAGTGTAGCATAGAGTAGTATTCGTGTAGCTATAGAGGTTATAGATAGTATTACTGTAGCCTTGCTAGTATGGTATTGCCTGTGCCTTTGAAGAGCTCTTTTGTTTGTTGAGTTTGCAGCTTCAGATTGTGCTTGGTGTTGGTTGGATTGTGCTTGGTGGTTGGATTGTCGTGTGATTGTGCTTGGTGTGGTGATTGTCTTGGTGTGGTGATTGTGCTTGGTGTGGTTGGATTGTGCTTGGTGTTGGTTGGATTGTGCTGGTGGTGGTTGGATTGTGCTTGGTGGTGGTTGGATTGTGCTTGGTGTTGGTGGATTGTGCTTGGTGTTGTTGGATTGTGCTTGGTGTGGTGGATTGTGCTTGTGTTGGTGGCTTGTGGTTGTTGGTGCTTGGTGTGGTTGGTGCTTGGTGGTGGTTGGTTGTGCTTGGTGTGGTTGGATTGTGCTTGGTGGGGATTGTGCTTGGTGTTGGTTGGATTGTGCTTGGTGTGTTGGATTGTGCTTGTGGTGGTTGGTTAGATTTCCATCATGAGCCTATTAGAGGTCAGACTAACTTCTGTCCTGGGAAGTCTTCAGCTGCTGGCCTTGTGGCTCAGATTTAACTCTATTGGTCTTGGGAATGTAGCAAATGCCTCAGAGTATCTATACTGCTCTGGGGAAAGTAACTAAGGCATCAGAGTAACTCTACTGCTCTGGAGAAAGTAACTAAGGCCTCAGAGTATCTATAGAGCTCTGGGGAAAGTAACTAAGGCCTCAGAGTTACTATACTGCTCTGGATAAAGTAGACAAGGCCTCAGAGTATCTATACTGCTCTGGGAAGTAACTAAGCCTCAGAGTTCTATACTGCTCTGGAAAGTACCCACTGCCTCAGAGTAACTCTACTCCTCTGGAGAAAGTAACTAAGGCCTCAGAGTAACTCTACCCTCTGAGAAAGTAACTAAGCCTCAGAGTAACTCACTCTCTGGAGAAAGTACTAAGGCTCAGAGTAACTCTACTTCTCTGGAGACAGTAACTAAGGCCTCAGAGTAACTCCACTGCTCTGGAGAAAGTAACCACTGCCTCAGAGTAACTCTACTCCTCTGGAGAAAGTAACTAAGGCCTCATAGTAACTCTACTGCTCTGGAGAAAGTAACTAAGAACTCATAATAACTCTACTGCTCTGGGGAAAGTAACTAAGGACTCAGAGTTACTATACTGCTCTGAAAAGTACTAAGGCCTCAGAGTAACTCTACTGCTCTGGAGAAAGTAACTAAGGACTCAGAGTACTCTACTGCTCTGGAGACAGTAACTAAGGACTCAAAGTTACTATACCGCTCTGGAGAAAGTAACTAAGGCCTCAGAGTAACTCTAGCGCTCTGGAGAAAGTAACTAAGGCCTCAGAGTAACTCTACTGCTCTGGAGAAAGTAACTAAGGCCTCATAGTAACTCTACTGCTCTGGAGACAGTAACTAAGGCCTCAGAGTAACTCCACTGCTCTGGAGAGGGTAACTAAGGCCTCAGAGTAACTCTACTGCTCTGGAGAGGGTAACTAAGGCCTCAGAGTAACTCTACTGCTCTGGGAAAAGTAGACAAGGCCTCAGAGTAACTCTACTGCTCTGGGAAAAGTAGACAAGGCGTCAGAGTAACTCTACTGCTCTGGGGAAAAGTAGACAAGGCCTCAGAGTAACTCTACTGCTCTGGGAAAGAAGACAGGCTCAGAGTAACTCTACTGCTCTGGGAAAAGAAGACAAGGCCTCAAGTAACTCTACTGCTCTGGGAAAAGTAGACAAGGCCTCAGAGTAACTCTACTGCTCTGGGAAAAGTAGACAAGGCCTCAGAGTAACTCTACTGCTCTGGGAAAGAAGACAAGGCTCAGAGTAACTCTACTGCTCTGGGAAAAGTAGACAAGGCCTCAGAGTAACTCTACTGCTCTGGAGAAAGTAGATAAGGCCTCAGAGTAACTCGACTGCTCTGGGAAAAGAAGACAAGGCCTCAGAGTAACTCTACTGCTCTGGAGAAAGTAGACAAGGCCTCAGAGTAACTCCACTGCTCTGGAGAAAGTAGACAAGGCCTCAGAGTAACTCTACTGCTCTGGAGAAAGTAGACAAGGCCTCAGAGTAACTCTACTCCTCTGGAGAAAGTAGACAAGGCCTCAAAGTAACTCTACTGCTCTGGAGAAAGAAGACAAGGCCTCAGAGTAACTCTACTGCTCTGGATAAAGTAGACAAGCTCAAATAACTCTACTGCTCTGGAGAAAGAAGACAGCTCAGAGTAACTCTACTGCTCTGGGAAAAGAAGACAAGGCCTCAGAGTAACTCTACTGCTCTGGAGAAAGTAGACAAGGCCTCAAAGTAACTCTACTGCTCTGGGAAAAGAAGACAAGGCCTCAGAGTAACTCTACTGCTCCGGGAAAAGAAGACAAGGCCTCAGAGTAACTCTACTGCTCTGGGAAAAGTAAACAAGGCCTCAGAGTAACTCTACTGCTCTGGGAAAAGAAGACAAGGCCTCGGAGTAACTCTACTGCTCTGGGAAAAGTAGACAAGGCCTCAGAGTAACTCTACTGCTCTGGGAAAAGTAAACAAGGCCTCAGAGTAACTCTACTGCTCTGGGAAAAGTAAACAAGGCTTCAGAGTAACTCTACTGCTCTGGGAAAGTAGACAAGGCCTCAGAGTAACTCTACTGCTCTGGGAAAGTAGACAAGGCCTCAGAGTAACTCTACTGCTCTGGAAAAGTAGACAGGCCTCAGAGTAACTCTACTGCCTCTGGGAAGTAACAAGCTCAGAGTACTCTACTGCTCTGGAAAAGTAGACAAGGCCTCAGAGTAACTCTATCTGCTCTGGAAAAGTAACAGCTTCAGAGTAACTCTACTGCTCTGGGAAAAGAAGACAAGGCCTCGGAGTAACTCTACTGCTCTGGGAAAAGTAGACAAGGCCTCAGAGTAACTCTACTGCTCTGGGAAAAGTAGACAAGGCCTCAGAGTAACTCTACTGCTTCTGGAGAAGTAGACAAGGCCTCAGAGTAACTCGACTGCTCTGGGAAAAGAAGACAAGGCCTCAGAGTAACTCTACTGCTCTGGAGAAAGTAGACAAGGCCTCAGAGTAACTCCACTCCTCTGGAGAAAGTAACTAAGGACTCAAAGTAACTCTACTGCTCTGGAGAAAGAAGACAAGGCCTCAGAGTAACTCTACTGCTCCGGGAAAAGAAGACAAGGCCTCAGAGTAACTCTACTGCTCTGGGAAAAGTAGACAAGGCCTCAGAGTAACTCTACTGCTCTGGGAAAAGAAGACAAGGCCTCAGAGTAACTCTACTGCTCCGGGAAAAGAAGACAAGGCCTCAGAGTAACTCTACTGCTCTGGGAAAATAAACAAGGCCTCAGAGTAACTCTACTGCTCTGGGAAAAAAGACAAGGCCTCGAGTAACTCTACTGCTCTGGGAAAAGTAGACAAGGCCTCAGAGTAACTCTACTGCTCTGGAAAAGTAAACAGGCCTCAGAGTACCTCTACTGCTCTGGGAAAAGTAGACAAGGCCTCAGAGTAACTCTACTGCTCTGGGAAAAGTAGACAAGGCCTCAGAGTAACTCTACTGCTCTGGGAAAAGTAGACAAGGCCTCAGAGTAACCTACTGCTCTGGGAAAGTAGACAAGGCCTCAGAGTAACTCTACTGCTCTGGGAAAAGTAGACAAGGCCTCAGAGTAACTCTACTGCTCTGGAAAAGTAGACAAGGCCTCAGAGTAACTCTACTGCTCTGGGAAAAGTAAACAGGCTTCAGAGTAACTCTACTGCTCTGGGAAAAAGAAGACAAGGCCTCGGAGTAACTCTACTGCTCTGGAAAAGTAGACAAGCCTCAGAGTAACTCTACTGCTCTGGGAAAAGTAGACAAGGCCTCAGAGTAACTCTACTCTCTGGGAAAAGTAGACAAGGCCTCGGGTACTCTACTGCTCTGGGAAAAGTAGACAAGGCCTCAGAGTAACTCTACTGCTCTGGGAAAAGTAGACAAGGCCTCAGAGTAACTCTACATTCTTAGATAAAAGGGTTCCAAAAGGGTTCTTCGACTGTCCCCATAGGAGAACACTTTTTGGTTCCAGTAAAACCCTTTTTGGTTCCAGATATAACTATTTGGGTTCCATTTAGAACCTTTGGGGAAAGGGTTCTACCGTGGAACCCAATAAGGTTCTACCTGGAATCTAACAGCGTTCCTCAAAGGGTTCTCTTAGGGGGACAACCAAATAACTCTTTTAGGTTGTAGATAGCTCAGTTTTATTCTAAGATTGACTGGAGAACATAGCTTAGGTCTCCATGGAAATCTCTTCTGCAGAGTTTAAGAAAGCTAGTTCACATCTCATTAGTCCTTCCCTAAAAACCCACAAGAGGTAAAATACTATCAATCCTCAATTGACTTCCAACCACCTATTTTTCATTTAGTTTAATGAATATTTCACTGGGACGGAGGAGAATGAGGCAACTTTGCAAAAAAAATTGCAAAGTGAGAGGTTATATCTCTGTGCTGAAATACGTTTTGCCAGGCGATGTCACGTTAGGAGACGTTCTAGCGGGAAACACAAAGGTCCTTGATGAGAAATCCCTGCTCACCATTCATCATTTAGCTACAGGAGGAAAATACACTGCTGCCTACTCCACAGACTGACTATACACAGCACTGTACTGGAGGAATAGGGAAGAACGAGAAGTGGCGTATTTAATCACACCAATGATTGATACTAACAGCTAATTTAATTAGATATAAAGATATCTAGTTAAATGCACACTAACTTTTATTAAAGCTGGTCACATAATGTTACGGGTGACTATATAGCTGTCAATATACTGACCCAGTTTTTACGACTTTAGGTGGAGTAAAGAGACTAGCAGTCACAGGGATAAGGAGTCTTTGTGAGGCGGTAGCTAACAGCTAGCTAGCAGACACAGGGATAAGGTGTCTTTGTGAGGCAGTAGCTAACAGCTAGGTAGCAGACACTGGGATAAGGTCTCTTTGTGAGGCGGTAGCTAACAGCTAGGTAGCAGACACTGGGATAAGGTGTCTTTGTGAGGCGGTAGCTAACAGCTAGCTAGCAGACACTGGGACAAGGTGTCTTTGTGAGGCAGTAGCTAACAGCTAGGTAGCAGACACTGGGTTAAGGTGTCTTTGTGAGGCAGTAGCTAACAGCTAGCTAGCAGACACTGGGATAAGGTGTCTTTGTGAAGTGGTAGCTAACAGCTAGCTAGCAGACACTGGTATTTTGTTCTAGCTGTTGGTTTTGGTTGGATGTGATCAGGATCACCGTTACTGGAACACTCATAGAGCCTGTTGAAATCCCCCCTGACAGCCAGGTAAACACACCAGGGACGTCCCGTTCCCCCCTGACAGCCAGGTAAACACACCAGGGAGCGTCCCTGTTCCCCCCTGACAGCCAGGTAAAACACCAGGAGCGTCCCTGTTCCCCCCTGACAGCCAGGTAAACACACGGGAGCGTCCCTGTTCCCCCTGACAGCCAGGTAAACACACCAGGAGCGTCCCTGTTCCCCCCTGACAGCCAGGTAAACACACCAGGGAGCGTCCCTGTTCCCCCCTGACAGCCAGGTAACACACCAGGAAGCGTCCCTGTTCCCTACAGTGTCCTACTATTGACCAGGGTCCATAGGGCCAGTTACAGGGTAGTACACTATGTAGGGAACAGGTTGTCATTTGGGACGTGTACAGGGGGGGGGGGGATAAAAGGGTTCCAAAAGGGTTCTTCGACTGTCCCCATAGGAGAACACTTTTTGGTTCCAGGTAAAACCCTTTTTGGTTCCAGATATAACTATTTTGGGTTCCATTTAGAACCTTTGGGGGAAAGGGTTCTACCGTGGAACCCAATAAGGTTCTACCTGGAATCTAACAGCGTTCCTCAAAGGGTTCTCTTATGGGGACAACCAAATAACTCTTTTAGGTTGTAGATAGCTCAGTTTTATTCTAAGAGTGTACTGGAGAACATAGCTTAGGTCTCCATGGAAATCTCTTCTGCAGAGTTTAAGGAAAGCTAGTTCACATCTCATTAGTCCTTCCCTAAAAACCCCAAGAGGTAAAATACTATCAATCCTCAATTGACTTCCAACCACCTATTTTTCATTTAGTTTAATGAATATTTCACTGGGGACGGAGGAGAATGAGGCAACTTTGCAAAAAAAATTGCAAAGTGAGAGGTTATATCTCTGTGCTGAAATACGTTTTGCCAGGCGATGTCACGTATAGAGAGACGTTCTAGCGGGAAACACAAAGGTCCTTGATGAAATCCCTGCTCACCATTCATCATTTAGCTACAGGAGGAAAATCAACTGGTGCCTACTCCACAGACTGACTATACACAGCACTGTGCTGGAGGAATAGGGAAGAACGAGAAGTGGCGTATTTAATCACACCAATGATTGATACTAAAGTTATAAAGATATCTAGTTAAATGCACACTAACTTTTATTAAAGCTGGTCACATCCGTTACGGGTGACTATATAGCTGTCTAATACTGACCCAGTTTTTACGACTTTAGGTGGAGTAAAGAGACTAGCAGTCACAGGGATAAGGAGTCTTTGTAGGCGGTAGCTAACAGCTAGCTAGCAGACACAGGGATAAGGTGTCTTTGTGAGGCAGTAGCTAACAGCTAGGTAGCAGACACTGGGATAAGGTCTCTTTGTGAGGCGGTAGCTAAGCTAGGTAGCAGACACCTGGGATAAGTGTCTTTGTGAGGCGGTAGCTAACAGCTAGCTAGCAGACACTGGGACAAGTGTCTTTGTGAGGCAGTAGCTACAGCTAGGTAGCAGACACTGGGTTAAGGTGTCTTTGTGAGGCAGTAGCTAACAGCTAGCTAGCAGACACTGGGATAAGGTGTCTTTGTGAAGTGGTAGCTAACAGCTAGCTAGCAGACACTGGTATTTTGTTCTAGCTGTTGGTTTTGGTTGGATGTGATCAGGATCACCGTTACTGGAACACTCATAGAGCCTGTTGAAATCCCCCCTGACAGCCAGGTAAACACACCAGGGAGCGTCCCTGTTCCCCCCTGACAGCCAGGTAACACACCAGGGAGCGTCCCTGTTCCCCCCTGACAGCCAGGTAAACACACCAGGGAGCGTCCCTGTTCCCCCTGACAGCCAGGTAAACACACCCAGGGAGCGTCCCTGTTCCCCCTGACAGCCAGGTAAACACCAGGGAGCGTCCCTGTTCCCCCCTGACAGCCAGGTAAACACACCAGGGAGCGTCCCTGTTCCCCCCTGACAGCCAGGTAACACACCAGGAAGGTCCCTGTTCCCTACAGTGTCCTACTATTGACCAGGGTCCATAGGGCCAGTACAGGGTAACACTATGTGGAACAGGTTGTCATTTGGGACGTGTACAGGGGGGGGGGGGATAAAAGGGTTCCAAAAGGGTTCTTCGACTGTCCCCATAGGAGAACACTTTTTGGTTCCAGGTAAAACCCTTTTTGGTTCCAGATATAACTATTTTGGGTTCCATTTAGAACCTTTGGGGGAAAGGGTTCTACCGTGGAACCCAATAAGGTTCTACCTGGAATCTAACAGCGTTCCTCAAAGGGTTCTCTTATGGGGACAACCAAATAACTCTTTTAGGTTGTAGATAGCTCAGTTTTATTCTAAGAGTGTACTGGAGAACATAGCTTAGGTCTCCATGGAAATCTCTTCTGCAGAGTTTAAGGAAAGCTAGTTCACATCTCATTAGTCCTTCCCTAAAAACCCACAAGAGGTAAAATACTATCAATCCTCAATTGACTTCCAACCACCTATTTTTCATTTAGTTTAATGAATATTCACTGGGGACGGAGGAGAATAGGCAACTTTGCAAAAAAAATTGCAAAGTGAGAGGTTATATCTCTGTGCTGAAATACGTTTTGCCAGGCGATGTCACGTTAGGAGACGTTCTAGCGGGAAACACAAAGGTCCTTGATGAGAAATCCCTGCTCACCATTCATCATTTAGCTACAGGAGGAAAATACACTGCTGCCTACTCCACAGACTGACTATACACAGCACTGTGCTGGAGGAATAGGGAAGAACGAGAAGTGGCGTATTTAATCACACCAATGATGATACTAAAGTTATAAAGATTCTAGTTAAATGCACACTAACTTTTATAAAGCTGTTCACATAACGTTACGGGTGACTATATAGCTGTCAATAATACTGACCCAGTTTTTACGACTTTAGGTGGAGTAAGAGACTAGCAGTCACAGGGATAAGGAGTCTTTGTGAGGCGGTAGCTAACAGCTAGCTAGCAGACACTGGGATAAGGTGTCTTTGTGAGGCAGTAGCTACAGCTAGGTAGCAGACACTGGGATAAGGTCTCTTTGTGAGGCGGTAGCTAACAGCTAGGTGCAACACTGGGATAAGGTGTCTTTGTGAGGCGGTAGCTAACAGCTAGCTAGCAGACACGGGACAAGGTGTCTTTGTGAGGCAGTAGCTAACAGCTAGGTAGCAGACACTGGTTAAGGTGTCTTTGTGAGGCATGTAGCTAACAGCTAGCTAGCAGACACTGGGATAAGGTGTCTTTGTGAAGTGGTAGCTAACAGCTGCTAGCAGACACTGGTATTTTGTTCTAGCTGTTGGTTTTGGTTGGATGTGATCAGGATCACCGTTACTGGAACACTCATAAAGCCTGTTGAAATCCCCCCTGACAGCCAGGTAACACACCAGGGAGCGTCCCTGTTCCCCCTGACAGCCAGGTAAACACACCAGGGAGCGTCCCTGTTCCCCCCTGACAGCCAGGTAACACACCAGGGAGCGTCCCTGTTCCCCCTGACAGCCAGGTAACACACACCAGGGAGCGTCCCTGTTCCCCCTGACAGCCAGGTAAACACACCAGGAGCGTCCCTGTTCCCCCCTGACAGCCAGGTAAAACACACCAGGGAGCGTCCCTGTTCCCCCCTGACAGCCAGGTAAACACACCAGGCGTCCCTGTTCCCCCCTGACAGCCAGGTAAACACACCAGGACGTCCCTGTTCCCCCCTGACAGCCAGGTAAACACACCAGGAGCGTCCCTGTTCCCCCCTGACAGCCAGGTAAACACACCAGGAGTCCCTGTTCCCCCTGACAGCCAGGTAAACACACCAGGGAGCGTCCCTGTTCCCCCTGACAGCCAGGTAAACACACCAGGGAGCGTCCCTGTTCCCCCCTGACAGCCAGGTAAACACACCAGGGAGCGTCCCTGTTCCCCCCTGACAGCCAGGTAAACACACCAGGGAGCGTCCCTGTTCCCCCCTGACAGCCAGGTAAACACACCAGGGAGCGTCCCTGTTCCCCCCTGACAGCCAGGTAAACACACCAGGGAGCGTCCCAAATCCCCCCTGACAGCCAGGTAAACACACCAGGGAGCGTCCCAAATCCCCCCTGACAGCCAGGTAAACACACCAGGGAGCGTCCCTGTTCCCCCCTGACAGCCAGGTAAACACACCAGGGAGCGTCCCTGTTCCCCCCTGACAGCCAGGTAAACACACCAGGGAGCGTCCCTGTTCCCCCCTGACAGCCAGGTAAACACACCAGGGAGCGTCCCTGTTCCCCCCTGACACCAGGTAAACACACCAGGAGCGTCCCGTTCCCCCTGACACCAGGTAAACCACGGGAGCGTCCTGTTCCCCCCTGACAGCCAGGTAAACACACCAGGGAGCGTCCCTGTTCCCCCCTGACAGCCAGGTAAACACCCAGGGAGCGTCCCTGTTCCCCCCTGACAGCCAGGTAAACACACCAGGGAGCGTCCCTGTTCCCCCTGACAGCCAGGTAAACACACCAGGGCGTCCCTGTTCCCCCCTGACAGCCAGGTAAACACACCAGGAGCGTCCCTGTTCCCTACAGTGTCCTACATTGACCAGGGTCCATAGGGCCAGTTACAGGGTAGTACACTATATAGGAACAGGTTGTCATTTGGGACGTGTACAGGGGGGGGGGGGGGGGGGGCGACTAACAGACCTTTATGTACTTAACTCAGGAGGAACAAATTCTCTTTTCATGTGCAGACTCTATAAAGTAACATCGCCACGAAACCGTCGATTAAACGGAAAGCAGAAAAGCCGAAGGGGGAAACCGTTTTCTGAATCCGAAATAAATTCATAAATAAAACCAAGCAGAGGAGTAGACTGCAAAATGTGTAAAAAGGTTTCCCGTAATGTTCTGTAAACCCAGAACCACATCAAAAAGTATCAATACTTTCCTGTTTAACTTGTATTACACAGACAAGGCAGCAGTGAAGTATTTTCTGTGAATTCTAAGTATAAGGTTTTGAACCATCCTCCTACTAGATCAGTGATTCCATTCCGTTTTAATTCCAGCTCCTTAATCAAAGCAGGGCAGACCTATAAAGACCCACTGCAGATGCTTTAAAGACCTTCAAGGTGGTCATCCATAGTTGCTACATCAATTTTTGACTTTATAAATTAATGATGTGTCGTCCCCCCCCCCCCCCCCCCCCCGCCCCCCCACCCCCCCCCCCCCCCCCCCCTATTGATTCTTGAATAATATAAACTTAGTAGCACCTCATCAATATCCAAAAATATAACCTTGTTATTCAAGATTGTAAACAAAGTCAATGTAAACAAACACTATACAGCCTCAAAACATGGTTACAAATATTGTTTTTCATGGATGATCAGCTCTGTCTATGAATTTCTCCAGTCCCAACTCTCTGCTTTTTTACCAAAACAGAGGCGGGGAAGGCTTTGTTATTGTTTAAACTGCTGATTCCTGCTTTAAAGAGCAGCTTCTTTCTAGTCACACCTACAGGGAACTAGTCACACCTACAGGGAACTAGTCACACCTACAGGGAACTAGTCACACCTACAGGGAACTAGTCACACCTACAGGGAACTAGTCACACCTACAGGGAACTAGTCACACCTACAGGGAACTAGTCACACCTACAGGGAACTAGTCCCACCTACAGGGAACTAGTCACACCTACAGGGAACTAGTCACACCTACAGGGAACTAGTCACACCTAGTCACACCTACAGGGAACTAGTCACACCTACAGGGAACTAGTCACACCTACAGGGAACTAGTCACACCTACAGGGAACTAGTCCCACCTACAGGGAACTAGTCACACCTACAGGGAACTAGTCACACCTACAGGGAACTAGTCACACCTACAGGGAACTAGTCACACCTACAGGGAACCAGCCACACCTACAGGGAACCAGTCACACCTACAGGGAACTAGTCACATCTACAGGGAACTAGTCACACCTACAGGGAACTAGTCCCACCTACAGGGAACTAGTCACATCTACAGGGAACTAGTCACACCTAGTCACACCTACAGGGAACTAGTCACACCTACAGGGAACTAGTCCCACCTACAGGGAACTAGTCCCACCTACAGGGAACTAGTCCCACCTACAGGGAACTAGTCACACCTAGTCACACCTACAGGGAACCAGTCACACCTACAGGGAACTAGTCACACCTACAGGGAACTAGTCACACCTACAGGGAACTAGTCACACCTACAGGGAACTAGTCACACCTACAGGGAACCAGTCACACCTACAGAGAACTAGTCCCACCTACAGGGAACTAGTCACACCTACAGGGAACTAGTCACACCTACAGAGAACTAGTCCCACCTACAGGGAACTAGTCACACCTACAGGGAACTAGTCACACCTACAGGGAACTAGTCCCACCTACAGGGAACTAGTCCCACCTACAGGGAACTAGTCACACCTACAGGGAACTAGTCCCACCTACAGGGAACCAGTCACACCTACAGGGAACTAGTCACACATACAGGGAACTAGTCACACCTACAGGGAACTAGTCACATGCCTTGTCCCAACGGGCCCCTCTTCCCTATGGTGGACTCCTTCTGACCAGGGCCCCCTCTCCCCTATGGTGGACTCCTTCTGACCAGGGCCCATCTTCCCTATGGTGGACTCCTTCTGACCAGGGCCCCTCTTCCCTATGGTGGACTCCTTCTGACCTGGGCCCCCACTTCCCTATGGTGGACTCCTTCTGACCAGGGCCCATCTTCCCTATGGTGGACTCCTTCTGACCAGGGCCCCTCTTCCCTATGGTGGACTCCTTCTGACCAGGGCCCCCTCTCCCCTATGGTGGACTCCTTCTGACCAGGGCCCCTCTTCCCTATGGTGGACTCCTTCTGACCAGGGCCCCCTCTTCCCTATGGTGGACTCCTTCTGACCAGGGCCCCCACTTCCCTATGGTGGACTCCTTCTGACCAGGGCCCCCTCTCCCCTATGGTGGACTCCTTCTGACCAGGGCCCCCTCTTCCCTATGGTGGACTCCTTCTGACCAGGGCCCCCTCTCCCCTATGGTGGACTCCTTCTGACCAGGGGCCCCTCTCCCCTATGGTGGACTCCTTCTGACCAGGGCCCCTCTTCCCTATGGTGGACTCCTTCTGACCAGGGCCCCCTCTCCCCTATGGTGGACTCCTTCTGACCAGGGCCGCCTCTCCCCTATGGTGGACTCCTTCTGACCAGGGTTCATAGGGCCCCCTCTCCCCTATGGTGGACTCCTTCTGACCAGGGCTCATAGGGCCCCATCTTCCCTATGGTGGACTCCTTCTGACCAGGGCTCATAGGGCCCCCCCTCCCCTATGGTGGACTCCTTCTGACCAGGGCCCATAGGGCTCCTGTTGCTTCTCCTGCCAGGTGCATAGAGGCTTATCATTAACAAGCCTCCTGTTGCTTCTCCTGCCAGGTACATAGAGGCTTATCATTAACAAGCCTCCTGTTGCTTCTCCTGCCAGGTACATAGAGGCTTATCATTAACAAGCCTTCTGTTGCTTATCTGCCAGGTGCATAGAGGCTTATCATTAACAAGCCTCCTGTTGCTTCTCCTGCCAGGTACATAGAGGCTTATCATTAACAAGCCTCCTGTTGCTTCTCCTGCCAGGTACATAGAGGCTTATCATTAACAAGCCTCCTGTTGCTTCTCCTGCCAGGTACATAGAGGCTTATCATTAACAAGCCTTCTGTTGCTTCTCCTGCCAGGTACATAGAGGCTTATCATTAACAAGCCTCCCGTTGCTTCTCCTGCCAGGTACATAGAGGCTTATCATTAACAAGCCGTCTGTTGCTTCTCCTGCCAGGTACATAGAGGCTTATCATTAACAAGCCTCCCGTTGCTTCTCCTGCCAGGTACATAGAGGCTTAACAAGCCTCCTGTTGCTTCTCCTGCCAGGTACATAGAGGCTTAACAAGCCTCCTGTTGCTTCTCCTGCCAGGTGCATAGAGGCTTACCATTAACAAGCCTTCTGTTGCTTCTCCTGCCAGGTACATAGAGGCTTATCATTAACAAGCCTTCTGTTGCTTCTCCTGCCAGGTACATAGAGGCTTATCATTAACAAGCCTTCTGTTGCTTCTCCTGCCAGGTACATAGAGGCTTATCATTAACAAGCCTCCCGTTGCTTCTCCTGCCAGGTACATAGAGGCTTATCATTAACAAGCCTCCTGTTGCTTCTCCTGCCAGGTACATAGAGGCTTATCATTAACAAGCCTTCTGTTGCTTCTCCTGCCAGGTACATAGAGGCTTATCATTAACAAGCCTTCTGTTGCTTCTCCTGCCAGGTACATAGAGGCTTATCATTAACAAGCCTCCTGTTGCTTCTCCTGCCAGGTACATAGAGGCTTATCATTAACAAGCCACCTGTTGCTTCTCCTGCCAGGTACATAGAGGCTTATCATTAACAAGCCTCCTGTTGCTTCTCCTGCCAGGTACATAGAGGCTTATCATTAACAAGCCTTCTGTTGCTTCTCCTGCCAGGTACATAGAGGCTTATCATTAACAAGCCTCCTGTTGCTTCTCCTGCCAGGTACATAGAGGCTTATCATTAACAAGCCTCCTGTTGCTTCTCCTGCCAGGTACATAGAGGCTTATCATTAACAAGCCTCCTGTTGCTTCTCCTGCCAGGTACATAGAGGCTTATCATTAACAAGCCTCCTGTTGCTTCTCCTGCCAGGTACATAGAGGCTTATCATTAACTGTCTGGGGTTGTTTGTTGTCAGTCTGTGAAGATTTCAAACATGTCAAAGCTGGATCCCTGCAATGTCTCATTGAAGATCTAGAGAGATGACTCTTCTGGCCTCTCTGGACTAAAACCTCATTATGATAAGTGTACAATATTACATATTGGATATTTAAAAGACAACTTTTACATTACCCTGCAGTTTCCCTATAAAATGGACTGACGGTGAAGTAGACATACTTGGTATTCATATCACAAAATATATAAATGAGCTCTCCACAATGAATTTCAATAGAAAACTTGTAAAAACAGACAAGATCCTGCAACCGTGGAGAGGTAAATACCTGTCTATTTATGGAATCATTGCCCTGATTAACTCCTGAGTCATATCTCAGTTTACTCACTTACTGATGGAGCTGCCTACTGATGATTCGTTTTTCAAATCTTATGAGCAAAAAATATTTTGCTTCATCTGGGACGCTAAAGCAGACAAGATAAAGTGTCTATCTATATAATGAATATGAACTGGGTGGGTTGAGATTATTACATATAAAAGCACTAAAACGCTCTAAAAGCTTCACTTATTCAAAAGTTTTACTTGAACTCAAAATGGTTCTCAAGTAGATTAATAAGAAAAGCTCATCCCTTGTTGAAAAATTGACTTTTTGCCTTTGTGCAGATTACCTTGTCTCATTTTCGATTAATTGAAGAATCTCTTTATCTTTTTTTGTTGAACTTTTTCCCCCTTTTTTTATATCCAATTGGTAGTTACAGTCTTGTCCCATCACTGCAACTCCCGTACGGACTCGGGAGAGGCGAAGGTCGAGAGCCATGCGTCCTCCGAAACACGACCCTGCCAAGCCGCCCTGCTTCTTGACACAATGGTCGCTTAACCCAGGAAGCCAGCTGCACCAATGTGTTCGGAGGAAACACTGTTAGGGGAGGGGCCGACCAAACACTCCCCTAACCCGGAAGCCAGCTGCACCAATGTGTCTGAGGAAACACTGTTAGGGGAGGGGCCGACCAAACCTTCCCCTAACCCAGGAAGCCAGCTGCACCAATGTGTCTGAGGAAACACTGTTAGGGGAGGGTCCGGCCAAACCCTCCCCTAACCCGGAAGCCAGCTGCACCAATGTGTCTGAGGAAACACTGTTAGGGGAGGGGCCGGCCAAACCCTCCCCTAAACCGGACAACGCTGGGACAATTGTGCTCCGCTTCATGGGTCTCCTGGTCACGGCCGGCTGCGACACAGCCCGGGAACAAACCCGGGTCTGGAGTGACTCCTCATGGGTCTCCTGGCGACGGCCGGCTGCGACACAGCCCGGGAACAAACCCGGGTCTGTAGTGACTCCTCATGGGTCTCCTGGTCACGGCCGGCTGCAACACAGCCCGGGAACAAACCCGGGTCTGGAGTGACTCCTCAAGTACTGCGATGCCTTAGACCGCTGTGATACAGCCTGGAATCTAACCAGGGTCTGTAGTGACTCCTCTAGCACTGAGATGCAGTGCCTTAGACCGCTGCACCACTCGAGATGCCAGTATCTCTCTTTTATAAACAAGCACTGCAGAGCTGGTTACAAATTCAATTTCCTCCCCCAGAAAAGATAGAACAAATATTACAACAAATATTATGGCTGAACTCAAATGTGTTGTTTGATAAAATACCTGTATTTATGGGAAAGATGTTTGAGAAAGGGATTTTGTTTTTTAAATTATATTGTAAATTGGAATGGTAGAGTTATGTCTTTCATGGAGCTATGGGAATTGCACAGGAAGGTCTGCTCAGTCCAAAGATTACAACCAATTGATTACAGCGTTACCCCAGAAATGGAGGAGGCAGGTGGCAGCGAGGGGAGGTAGGGAGCTGGTCTGTCTGCCCAATATAAAGGATCTAACTGGAGGAGGAGGGAACTGGTCTGTCTGCCCAATATAAAGGATCTAACTGGAGGAGGAGGGAACTGGTCTGTCTGCCCAATATAAAGGATCAAACTGGAGGAGGAAGGGAACTGGTCTGTCTGCCCAATATAAAGGATCTAAACTGGAGGAGGCAGGGAACTGGTCTGTCTGCCCAATATAAAGGATCTAACTGGAGGAGGTAGGGAACTGGTCTGTCTGCCCAATATAAAGGATCTAAACTGGAGGAGGCAGGGAACTGGTCTGTCTGCCCAATATAAAGGATCAAACTGGAGGAGGTAGGGAACTGGTCTGTCTGCCCAATATAAAGGATCAAACTGGAGGAGGAAGGGAACTGGTCTGTCTGCCCAATATAAAGGATCTAAACTGGAGGAGGCAGGGAACTGGTCTGTCTGCCCAATATAAAGGATATAAACTGGAGGAGGCAGGGAACTGGTCTGTCTGCCCAATATAAAGGATATAAACTGGAGGGGGAGGGAACTGGTCTGTCTGCCCAATATAAAGGATCAAACTGGAGGAGGCAGGGAACTGGTCTGTCTGCCCAATATAAAGGATCTAAACTGGAGGAGGTAGGGAACTGGTCTGTCTGCCCAATATAAAGGATCAAACTGGAGGAGGTAGGGAACTGGTCTGTCTGCCCAATATAAAGGATCTAACTGGAGGAGGAAGGGAACTGGTCTGTCTGCCCAATATAAAGGATCTAACTGGAGGAGGCAGGGAACTGGTCTGTCTGCCCAATATAAAGGATCAAACTGGAGGAGGTCGGGACTGGTCTGTCTGCCCAATATAAAGGATCTAACTGGAGGAGGTAGGGAACTGGTCTGTCTGCCCAATATAAAGGATCAAACTGGAGGAGGAAGGGAACTGGTCTGTCTGCCCAATATAAAGGATATAAACTGGAGGAGGCAGGGAACTGGTCTGTCTGCCCAATATAAAGGATCTAACTGGAGGAGGTAGGGAACTGGTCTGTCTGCCCAATATAAAGGATCTAACTGGAGGAGGCAGGGAACTGGTCTGTCTGCCCAATATAAAGGATATAAACTGGAGGAGGTAGGGAACTGGTCTGTCTGCCCAATATAAAGGATCTAAACTGGAGGAGGTAGGGAACTGGTCTGTCTGCCCAATATAAAGGATCACACTGGAGGAGGTAGGGAACTGGTCTGTCTGCCCAATATAAAGGATATAAACTGGAGGAGGCAGGGAACTGGTCTGTCTGCCCAATATAAAGGATCTAAACTGGAGGAGGCAGGGAACTGGTCTGTCTGCCCAATATAAAGGATCAAAACTGGAGGAGGCAGGGGACTGGTCTGTCTGCCCAATATAAAGGATCTAAACTGGAGGAGGTAGGGGACTGGTCTGTCTGCCCAATATAAAGGATCTAAACTGGAGGAGGTAGGGAACTGGTCTGTCTGCCAAATATAAAGGATATAAACTGGAGGAGGAGGGAACTGGTCTGTCTGCCCAATATAAAGGATCTAAACTGGAGGAGGAGGGAACTGGTCTGTCTGCCCAATATAAAGGATCAAACTGGAGGAGGTAGGGAACTGGTCTGTCTGCCCAATATAAAGGATCTAAATTGGAGGAGGTAGGGAACTGGTCTGTCTGCCCAATATAAAGGATCTAACTGGAGGAGGCAGGGAACTGGTCTGTCTGCCCAATATAAAGGATCAAACTGGAGGAGGTAGGGAACTGGTCTGTCTGCCCAATATAAAGGATCTTACTGGAGGAGGAAGGGAACTGGTCTGTCTGCCCAATATAAAGGATCAAACTGGAGGAGGTAGGGAACTGGTCTGTCTGCCCAATATAAAGGATCTAAACTGGAGGAGGCAGGGAACTGGTCTGTCTGCCCAATATAAAGGACCAGGATGGAGGAGGAAGGGAACTGGTCTGTCTGCCCAATATAAATGATCTAAACTGGAGGAGGAAGGGAACTGGTCTGTCTGCCCAATATAAAGGATATAAATTGGAGGAGGCAGGGAACTGGTCTGTCTGCCCAATATAAAGGATCTAAACTGGAGGAGGCAGGGGACTGGTCTGTCTGCCCAATATAAAGGATCTAACTGGAGGAGGTAGGGAACTGGTCTGTCTGCCCAATATAAAGGATCTAAACTGGAGGAGGTAGGGAACTGGTCTGTCTGCCCAATATAAAGGATCTAAACTGGAGGAGGTAGGGGACTGGTCTGTCTGCCCAATATAAAGGACCAGGATGGAGGAGGAAGGGAACTGGTCTGTCTGCCCAATATAAATGATCTAAACTGGAGGAGGAAGGGAACTGGTCTGTCTGCCCAATATAAAGGATATAAACTGGAGGAGGCAGGGAACTGGTCTGTCTGCCCAATATAAAGGATCTAAACTGGAGGAGGTAGGGGACTGGTCTGTCTGCCCAATATAAAGGATCTAACTGGAGGAGGCAGGGAACTGGTCTGTCTGCCCAATATAAAGGATCAAACTGGAGGAGGTCGGGACTGGTCTGTCTGCCCAATATAAAGGATCTAACTGGAGGAGGTAGGGAACTGGTCTGTCTGCCCAATATAAAGGATCAAACTGGAGGAGGAAGGGAACTGGTCTGTCTGCCCAATATAAAGGATATAAACTGGAGGAGGCAGGGAACTGGTCTGTCTGCCCAATATAAAGGATCTAACTGGAGGAGGTAGGGAACTGGTCTGTCTGCCCAATATAAAGGATCTAACTGGAGGAGGCAGGGAACTGGTCTGTCTGCCCAATATAAAGGATATAAACTGGAGGAGGTAGGGAACTGGTCTGTCTGCTCAATATAAAGGATCAAACTGGAGGAGGTAGGGAACTGGTCTGTCTGCCCAATATAAAGGATATAAACTGGAGGAGGCAGGGAACTGGTCTGTCTGCCCAATATAAAGGATCTAAACTGGAGGAGGCAGGGAACTGGTCTGTCTGCCCAATATAAAGGATCAAAACTGGAGGAGGTAGGGAACTGGTCTGTCTGCCCAATATAAAGGATCTAAACTGGAGGAGGTAGGGAACTGGTCTGTCTGCCAAATATAAAGGATATAAACTGGAGGAGGAGGGAACTGGTCTGTCTGCCCAATATAAAGGATCTAAACTGGAGGAGGAGGGAACTGGTCTGTCTGCCCAATATAAAGGATCAAACTGGAGGAGGTAGGGAACTGGTCTGTCTGCCCAATATAAAGGATCTAAATTGGAGGAGGTAGGGAACTGGTCTGTCTGCCCAATATAAAGGATCTAACTGGAGGAGGCAGGGAACTGGTCTGTCTGCCCAATATAAAGGATCAAACTGGAGGAGGTAGGGAACTGGTCTGTCTGCCCAATATAAAGGATCTTACTGGAGGAGGAAGGGAACTGGTCTGTCTGCCCAATATAAAGGATCAAACTGGAGGAGGTAGGGAACTGGTCTGTCTGCCCAATATAAAGGATCTAAACTGGAGGAGGCAGGGAACTGGTCTGTCTGCCCAATATAAAGGACGAGGATGGAGGAGGAAGGGAACTGGTCTGTCTGCCCAATATAAATGATCTAAACTGGAGGAGGAAGGGAACTGGTCTGTCTGCCCAATATAAAGGATATAAATTGGAGGAGGCAGGGAACTGGTCTGTCTGCCCAATATAAAGGATCTAAACTGGAGGAGGCAGGGGACTGGTCTGTCTGCCCAATATAAAGGATCTAACTGGAGGAGGTAGGGAACTGGTCTGTCTGCCCAATATAAAGGATCTAAACTGGAGGAGGTAGGGAACTGGTCTGTCTGCCCAATATAAAGGATCTAAACTGGAGGAGGTAGGGGACTGGTCTGTCTGCCCAATATAAAGGACCAGGATGGAGGAGGAAGGGAACTGGTCTGTCTGCCCAATATAAATGATCTAAACTGGAGGAGGAAGGGAACTGGTCTGTCTGCCCAATATAAAGGATATAAACTGGAGGAGGCAGGGAACTGGTCTGTCTGCCCAATATAAAGGATCTAAACTGGAGGAGGTAGGGGACTGGTCTGTCTGCCCAATATAAAGGATCTAAACTGGAGGAGGTAGGGAACTGGTCTGTCTGCCCAATATAAAGGATCTAAACTGGAGGAGGTAGGGAACTGGTCTGTCTACCCAATATAAAGGATATAAACTGAAGGATGCAGGGAACTGGGCTGTCTGCCCAATATAAAGGATCAAACTGGAGGAGGCAGGGAACTGGTCTGTCTGCCCAATATAAAGGATCAAACTGGAGGAGTAGGGAACTGGTCTGTCTGCCCAATATAAAGGATCTAACTGGAGGAGGCAGGGAACTGGTCTGTCTGCCCAATATAAAGGATAAAACTGGAGGAGGAAGGGAACTGGTCTGTCTGCCCAATATAAAGGATCAAACTGGAGGAGGAGGGAACTGGTCTGTCTGCCCAATATAAAGGATCAAACTGGAGGAGGAGGGAACTGGTCTGTCTGCCCAATATAAAGGATCTAAATTGGAGGAGGTAGGGACCTGGTCTGTCTGCCCAATATAAAGGATCTAACTGGAGGAGGCAGGGGACTGGTCTGTCTGCCCAATATAAAGGATCTAACTGGAGGAGGTAAGGAACTGGTCTGTCTGCCCAATATAAAGGATCTAAACTGGAGGAGGTAGGGAACTGGTCTGTCTGCCCAATATAAAGGATCAAACTGGAGGAGGAAGGGAACTGGTCTGTCTGCCCAATATAAAGGATCAAACTGGAGGAGGAGGGAACTGGTCTGTCTGCCCAATATAAAGGATCAAACTGGAGGAGGCAGGGAACTGGTCTGTCTGCCCAATATAAAGGATCAAACTGGAGGAGGCAGGGGACTGGTCTGTCTGCCCAATATAAAGGATCTAACTGGAGGAGGCAGGGAACTGGTCTGTCTGCCCAATATAAAGGATATAAACTGGAGGAGGCAGGGAACTGGTCTGTCTGCCCAATATAAAGGATCTAACTGGAGGAGGAGGGAACTGGTCTGTCTGCCCAATATAAAGGATCAAACTGGAGGAGGTAGGGAACTGGTCTGTCTGCCCAATATAAAGGATCTAACTGGAGGAGGAGGGAACTGGTCTGTCTGCCCAATATAAAGGATCTAAACTGGAGGAGGTAGGGAACTGGTCTGTCTGCCCAATATAAAGGATCTAACTGGAGGAGGTAGGGAACTGGTCTGTCTGCCCAATATAAAGGATCTAACTGGAGGAGGTAGGGAACTGGTCTGTCTGCCCAATATAAAGGATCTAAACTGGAGGAGGTAGGGAACTGGTCTGTCTGCCCAATATAAAGGATCAAACTGGAGGAGGTAGGGAACTGGTCTGTCTGCCCAATATAAAGGATCAAACTGGAGGAGGAAGGGAACTGGTCTGTCTGCCCAATATAAAGGATCAAACTGGAGGAGGCAGGGAACTGGTCTGTCTGCCCAATATAAAGGATCTAAACTGGAGGACGGAACAAAAATAGCATAAATAGGAAAGTATACCAGTTTCATTTAAGTACCAGGATGTTGACAACTGTGCCATACAAATTGCAAAATAGCTGGGAAAATATTTCTTATGTACCGATTCCATGGCATGTATGAGTTAACATACAGTACCAGTCAACAGTCTGGACACACCTACTCATTCATGGATCTTTCTTAATTTTGACTATTTTCTACATTGTAGAATAATAGTGAAGACATCAACACTATGAAATAACACATATGGAATCATGTAGTAACCAAAAAAGTGTTAAACAAATCAAAATATATTTCATATTTGAGATTCTTCAAAGCACACTTTGCCTTGATGACAGCTTTGCCCACTCTTGGTATTCTCTCAACCAGCTTCACGAGGTAGTCACCTGGAATGTATTTCAATTAACAGGGTTGCGTTGTTAAAAGTTAATTTGTGGAATGTATTTCCTTCTTAATTCGTTTGAGCCAATCAGTTGTGTTGTGACAAGGTAGGGTTGGGTATACAGAAGATAGCCCTATTTGGTAAAAGACCAAGTCCATATTATGACAAGAACAGGTCAAATAAGCAAAGAGAAATGACAGTCCATCATTACTTTAAGACATGAAAGGTCAGTCAATCCAAAACATTTCAAGAACTTTGAATGTTTCTTTAAGTGCAGTCGCAAAAAACCATCAAGTGATGAACTTAGCTCTCATGAGGACCGCCATTAGAATGGAAGACCCAAAGGATAAGTTCATTAGAGTTACCAGCTTCAATAATTGCAGCCCAAAAAAATGTTTCTCAGAGTTCAAGTAAACAGACACATCTCAACATCAACTTTTCAGAGGGAGACTGAGGGAATCAGGCCTTGATTGGTTGAATTGCTGCAAAGAAACCACTACTAAAGGACACCAATAAGAAGAAGAGACTTGCTTGGGCCAAGAAACACCAGCAATGGACATTAGACCGGTGGAAATATGTCCTATTGTCTGATGAGCCCAAATTGGAGATTTTTGGTTCCAACCGCTGTGTCTTTGTGAGATGCAGAGTAGGTGAACATCTGCTCTCAGCATGTGTGGTTTCCACAGTGAAGCATGGAGGAGGAGGTGTGATGGTGTGGGGGTGCTTTGCTTGTGACACTGTCTGTGATTTATTTAGAATCCAAGGCACACTTAACCAGCATGGCTACCACAGCATTCTGCAGCGAAACGCCATCCAACCTGGTTTGCGCTTAGTGGGACTATCATTTGTTTTTCAACAGGACAATGACCCAACACACCTCCAGGCTGTGTAAGGGCTATGTGACCAAAACGGAGAGTGATGGAGTGCTGCATCAGATGACCCGGCATCTAAAATCACCAAGACTCTTCCTAGAGCTGGCTACCTGGCCAAACTGAGCAATCGGGGGAGAAGGGCCTTGGTCAGGGAGGTGACCAAGAACCCGATGGTCACTCTGACAGAGCTCTAGAGTTCCTCTGTGGAGATGGGAGAACCTTCCAGAAGGAAAACTATCTCTGCAGCACTCCACCAATCAGGCCTTTATGGTAGAGTGGCCAGATGGAAGCCCCTCCTCAGTAAAAGGCACATGACAGCCCGCTTGGAGTTTGCCAAAAGGCACCGAAAGACTCTCAGACCATGAGAAACAAGATTCTCTGGTCTGATGAAACCAAGATTGTACTCTCTGGCCTGAATGCCAAGTGTCACATCTGGAGGAAACCTGGCACCATCCCTACAGTGAAGAATACTGGGGGCAGCATCATGCTGTGGAGGTGTTTGTCAGCGGCAGGGGCTGGGAGACTAGTCAGGATCGAGGCAAAGATGAACGGAGAAAAGTACAGAGATCCTTGATGAATATCTGCTTGAGAGCGCTCAGGACCTCAGATTGGGGCGAAGGTTCACCTTCCAACCGGACAACGACCCTAAGAATACAGCCAAGACAACACAGGAGTGGCTTCAGCACAAGTCTCTGAATGTCCTTGAGTGGCACAGCCAGAGCCCGGACTTGAACCCCATCGAACATCTCTGGAGAGACCTGAAAATAGCTGTGCAGCGACGCTCCCCATCCAACCTGACAGAGCTTGAGAGGATCTGCAGAGAAGAAGTGGAGAAACTCCCCAAATACAGGTGTGCCAAGCTTGTAGCATCATACCAAAGAAGACTCAAGGCTATAATCGCTGCCAAAGGTGCTTCAACAAAGTACTGAGTAAAGGGTCTGAATACTTATGTAAATGTGATATTTAAATTGTATATTTTGTATTTAAAAAAATGTTTTTTGCTTTGTTATTATGGGGTTATTGTGTGTAGATTGATGAGGGAAAAAACAAATTAACACAAATTTAGAGTAAGGCTGTAACCTAACAAACTGTGTGAAAAGTCAAGGGGTCTGAATACTGGGGGAAGATGTTGGACTCATGCAGGAATAACTAGTCTAAATCTGGGTCCCAAATGCCTCCCTATTCCCTACATAGGGAATGGTCAGAAGGTAATAAAGGCAACGGGGTGCTGAGGGGTATTGATCTCCACAGGAGTAATAAAGGCCTAGTTCACACATTTAGATAATTTAAAAATATATATATTTGTCAAATATTGTTACTCTAATCTTTATCAGGGTTGTTCTACAGCCCACTCAGCACCCGTACTTCCCTCGGCTACTTCCCTCGGCTACCTCCCTCGGCTACCTCCCTCGGCTACCTCCCTCGGCTACTTCCCTCGGCTACCTCCCTCGGCTACTTCCCTCGGCTACCTCCCTCGGCTACTTCCCTCGGCTGCCTCCCTCGGCTACCTCCCTCGGCTACTTCCCTCGGCTACTTCCCTCGGCTACTTCCCTCGGCTACTTCCCTCGGCTACTTCCCTCAGCTACCTCCCTCAGGTACTTCCCTCAGCTACCTCCCTCAGCTACTTCCCTCAGCTACTTCCCTCAGCTACTTCCCTCAGCTACGGCACTAGGATGAATTATTCTGAATTACAGAAGCATCTCTATCAGAGAGAAACCATTCAGGCAACAAGACTGGAACGTCATTCACACAACAGCTGTAGCCGCTGAGAACAGGACAGGAACACTGTGGACACAGACAGCGTTTCCTCTGGGCAGGAAACAGTAACATCACACTGTAAGTAAACCCCATGTTTCAGACACTAATTCAATCAGATGTTTCAGGATGGTCCCTTTTGATAAAGCCATCACCTGTTTTTAGTTGAAAAATAAAATGTAGATTTCAATATTATACCTTGCAATTCACCTTTTAAATTGCTATAGATTTCATAGGAAGCCAAAGAAGACAGAACAGTGAGTGGAGACGGAGGAGGACTTCATTAAAGTCATATGTTGTTTTTAGAAGGAAGCTTTCAGAGGATTAAACAGCTTTACTCTGAAACGAGTAACATTCTAACATTTTGCCTGTCTCCTAATTGGGCTGCTGCTCTCTCACAGCAGACTGGGACTGTGTCCCGAAGGGCACCCTTAACCCCAATATAGTGCAGAAGTAGTGCAGTAACATAGGGGACAGGGTGTGATTTGGTCCCCCCCCCCCGGAACATAACAGACAGAGAAAGAGAACTAGTTGACAAGATGAGAACGGAACATAACGCCCACCACCTCGCTACGCTCAGAAATGTTACTTTAAACAACACATTTTTATGAAGAGCAACAGCAATACTCCTTTGCACAAATAAGACGTACAATTGTTTCAAAAAAGGTATTTGTTTTGCATCATGCAGAGGCAGTCGTCGCCCCCCCACCACACACACACAGAGACACAGAGACAGAGACAGAGACAGAGAGACAGAGTGACAGAAACAGAGACAGAGAGAGAGAGACAGACACAGAGAGAGAGACAGAGACACAGAGAGAGAGACAGAGAGACAGAGAGAGACAGAGAGACAGAGTGACAGAAACAGAGACAGAGAGAGAGAGACAGACACAGAGAGAGAGACAGAGACACAGAGAGAGAGACAGAGACACAGAGAGAGAGACAGAGACACAGAGAGAGACAGAGAGAGACAGAGAGAGAGACAGAGAGAGAGACAGAGAGAGAGAGAGAGAGAGAGAGACAGAGAGAGAGACAGAGAGAGAGACAGACAGAGAGAGAGAGACAGAGAGAGACAGAGAGAGAGACAGAGACACAGAGAGAGAGACAGAGACACAGAGAGAGACAGAGAGAGACAGAGAGAGAGACAGAGAGAGAGACAGAGAGAGAGAGAGAGAGAGACAGAGAGAGAGACAGACAGAGAGAGAGAGACAGAGAGAGACAGAGAGAGAGACAGACAGAGAGAGAGAGACAGAGAGAGAGACAGAGAGAGAGACAGAGAGACAGAGAGAGAGAGAGAGAGAGAGAGAGAGAGAGAGAGAGAGAGAGAGAGAGACAGAGAGAGAGACAGAGAGAGAGAGACACACACAGAGACACGTTCCTTCCTCCTAACAAACTCACAAACCTCCACATTTAAAAATAATTTGTGTAACTGTCATATCTCCGGTATATGTGTATCAAGTAAATTCTACCGGAATAGAAACTTCAAACCTCAGAACATATTTACAATTCAGACATTAAAGCAGACTCTTTCTGACGTGGAGATTGATCACTTATTTAAGGACTAATGAACAAATGATTAGTTCAATTGCAGAGTTTCCTGTGATATCTCTAAAGGACAGAACGTACAGTAGATCATGAGTCCTGCCAGTCCTTCCAGAGGCTTGATAGTCATCAATTCATTTAGCTTTTAGTGGCTTTTAACTGCCATTAGCTGAAGCACTTGTGGTTTAGAGCAGAACAATTCACTGAATACAAAGTAGAGGAGACAGGTCAAGCAGAAGCACCTTCAAATCACGCAGCACAATCCTCACTTTACAAATACACGTTTCCTTGTAAATACACGTTTCCATGTAAATACACGTTTCCTTGTAAATACACGTTTCCTTGTAAATACACGTTTCCTTGTAAATACACGTTTCCTTGTAAATACACGTTTCCTTGTAAATAGACTTTTCCATGTAAATACACGTTTCCTTGTAAATAGACGTTTCCTTGTAAATAGACGTTTCCATGTAAATAGACGTTTCCATGTAAATAGACATTTCCATGTAAATACACGTTTCCTTGTAAATACACGTTTCCTTGTAAATCGACGTTTCCTTATAAATACACGTTTCCTTGTAAATACACGTTTCCTTGTAAATCGACGTTTCCTTATAAATACACGTTTCCTTGTAAATACACGTTTCCTTGTAAATAGACGTTTCCATGTAAATAGACGTTTCCTTGTAAATAGACGTTTCCTTGTAAATACACGTTTCCTTGTAAATAGACGTTTCCTTGTAAATAGACGTTTCCCTGTAAATAGACGTTTCCTTGTAAATAGATGTTTCCTTGTAAATAGACGTTTCCTTGTAAATACACGTTTCCTTGTAAATAGACGTTTCCTTGTAAATAGACGTTTCCCTGTAAATAGACGTTTCCTTGTAAATAGACGTTTCCTTGTAAATAGACGTTTCCCTGTAAATAGACGTTTCCATGTAAATAGACGTTTCCTTGTAAATACACGTTTCCATGTAAATAGACGTTTCCTTTTAAATACACGTTTCCCTGTAAATACACGTTTCCTTGTAAATACACGTTTCCTTGTAAATAGACGTTTCCTTGTAAATAGACATTTCCGTGTAAATAGACGTTTCCTTGTAAATACACGTTTCCTTATAAATCGACGTTTCCTTGTAAATACACGTTTCCCTGTAAATACACGTTTCCTTGTAAATACACATTTCCTTGTAAATAGACGTTTCCATGTAAATAGACGTTTCCTTGTAAATAGACGTTTCCTTGTAAATAGACGTTTCCTTGTAAATACACGTTTCCTTGTAAATAGACGTTTCCATGTAAATAGACGTTTCCTTGTAAATACACGTTTCCCTGTAAATACACGTTTCCTTGTAAATAGACGTTTCCTTGTAAATACACGTTTCCCTGTAAATAGACGTTTCCTTGTAAATACACGTTTCCTTGTAAATAGACGTTTCCTTGTAAATACACGTTTCCCTGTAAATAGACGTTTCCATGTAAATACACGTTTCCTTCCAGCAGGCCTGATATGGGATTAGCTGATCTATACATCTCTATGTCCTGAACCACGGTGTTACTGTGTAATGAAACGGGCCGGGGAGATTTCAGTCAGAACGGCCGTTCTAAAACCATTTAGGTCACGTAGTCCCTTGGACTGACATGTTGTACAGAGCAGGGCTCTGTTGGAGCTCATTCTGGAATAAGGTGAGGGAGTGTTGCTCTGAGCTCATTCTGGAATAAGGTGAGGGAGTGTTGCTCTGAGCTCATTCTGGAATAAGGTGAGGGAGTGTTGCTCTGAGCTCATTCTGGAATAAGGTGAGGGAGTGTTGCTCTGAGCTCATTCTGGAATAAGGTGAGGGAGTGTTGCTCTGAGCTCATTCTGGAATAAGGTGAGGGAGTGTTGCTCTGAGCTCATTCTGGAATAAGGTGAGGGAGTGTTGCTCTGAGCTCATTCTGGAATAAGGTGAGGGAGTGTTGCTCTGAGCTCATTCTGGAATAAGGTGAGGGAGTGTTGCTCTGAGCTCATTCTGGAATAAGGTGAGGGAGGGATATGACATTGATGACGTCATAGCTACCGAGTGGCGCAGCAGTCTAAAGGCCCCTGCATCGCAGTGTTAGAGGCGTCACTACAGACCCTGGTTCGATCCCGGGCGGTATTTACAACCGGCCGTGATCGGGAGTCCCATAGGCAGGCGCACGATTTGCCCAGCGTCGTCCGGGTTATGGTTTGGCTGGTGTAGGCCGTCATCGTAAATAAGAATGTGTTATTTAACTGACTTGCCTAGTTAAATAAAAGGTTAAATAAAAATAAAATAGGAGAGACAGAGATCTACACATGGGAGCTGAAGAACTTTTTTAAAGTCATGAGCTGCATGATAAAAAAAACAAAAAAACAAACATAAATAAGGCTATAGATTTAACACGACAGCTCGTGTCTAAACTTTTCAGTCACATTCTGATAACATATTCTATTTGTGCGCTGTTGTCATGCATTTTTCATAAACACATCTCTGCTTCACCTCTAAGCTTTGGAACTATATAGCTCTGCCACGTCGTCACCTCCTCGGAGGTGGAAAAACAAGAGTTCTTATAACACGTGTTAACGTCAAAAACAAACAGCACTTTGTGACAGGCAGAAAGACAGCAGAACTATCAATAGCGGTTGATAAAGTAACTTTCAGATCACTGTCTTCACACCTTTTAACACTTCAGTAAACTTCCTGTCCTTCAGTAACTTCCTGTCCTGTAACTTCCTGTCCTTCAGTAAACTTCCTGTCCTGTAACTTCCTGTCCTTCAGTAACTTACTTTCCTTCAGTAACTTCCTGTCCTTCAGTAACATCCTGTCCTGTAACTTCCTGTTCTTCAGTAACTTCCTGTCCTTCAGTAAACTTCCTGTCCTGTAACTTCCTGTCCTTCAGTAACTTCCTGTCCTTCAGTAACGTCCTGTCCTGTAACTTCCTGTCCTTCAGTAATGTCCTGTAACTGCCTGTCCTTCAGTAACTTCCTGTCCTTCAGTAACGTCCTGTCCTGTAACTTCCTGTCCTTCAGTAACATCCTGTCCTGTAACTTCCTGTCCTTCAGTAACTTCCTGTCCTTCAGTAACGTCCTGTCCTGTAACTTCCTGTCCTTCAGTAACTTCCTGTCCTTCAGTAACGTCCTGTCCTGTAACTTCCTGTCCTTCAGTAACTTCCTGTCCTTCAGTAACGTCCTGTCCTGTAACTTCCTGTCCTTCAGTAAACTTCCTGTCCTGTAACTTCCTGTCCTTCAGTAACGTCCTGTCCTGTAACTTCCTGTCCTTCAGTAACGTCCTGTCCTGTAACTTCCTGTCCTTCAGTAACTTCCTGTCCTTCAGTAACATCCTGTCCTGTAACTTCCTGTCCTTCAGTAACTTCCTGTCCTTCAGTAACGTCCTCTCCTGTAACTTCCTGTCCTTCAGTAACTTCCTGTTCTTCAGTAACGTCCTGTCCTGTAACTTCCTGTCCTTCAGTAACTTCCTGTCCTACTAGGTTCCTTCTGTCCCAGAACTCTCCACCAGGTCCAAGCGGATCACATCCCAGAATCTACCACCACAATAATCAGGACAATTCCACCAGGGGATGTATTGTGATATGTAGTGTCTCGTCTCTTCTCTAAAAGACAACGTCTTCACAGAGGACAGAACTGGTTATATCCCACTCTGGGAGACCACAGGAGAAGCAGAATACAATATTACAGTCCTCATATAGTCCCCAGCACAGTCCTCATATAGTCCCCAGCACAGTCCTCATATAGTCCTCATATAGTCCCCAACACAGTCCTCATATAGTCCCCAGCACAGTCCTCATATAGTCCCCAGCACAGTCCTCATATAGTCCCCAGCACAGTCCTCATATAGTCCCCAGCACAGTCCTCATATAGTCCTCATATAGTCCCCAGCACAGCCCTCATATAGTCCTCATATAGTCCCCAGCACAGCTCTCATATAGTCCCCAGCACAGTCCTCATATAGTCCCCAGCACAGCCCTCATATAGTCCTCATATAGTCCCCAGCACAGTCCTCATATAGTCCCCAGCACAGCTCTCATATAGTCCCCAGCACAGTCCTCATATAGTCCCCAGCACAGCCCTCATATAGTCCCCAGCACAGCCCTCATATAGTCCTCATATAGTCCCCAGCACAGTCCTCATATAGTCCCCAGCACAGCTCTCATATAGTCCTCATATAGTCCCCAGCACAGTCCTCATATAGTCCCCAGCACAGCTCTCATATAGCCCTCATATAGTCCCCAGCACAGTCCTCATATAGTCCCCAGCACAGCTCTCATATAGTCCTCATATAGTCCCCAGCACAGTCCTCATATAGTCCCCAGCACAGCTCTCATATAGCCCTCATATAGTCCCCAGCACAGCTCTCATATAGTCCTCATATAGTCCCCAGCACAGTCCTCATATAGTCCCCAGCACAGCTATCATATAGTCCCCAGCACAGCCCTCATATAGTCCCCAGCACAGCCCTCATATAGTCCCCAGCACAGCCCTCATATAGTCCTCATATAGTCCCCAGCACAGTCCTCATATAGTCCCCAGCACAGCCCTCATATAGTCCCCAGCACAGCCCTCATATAGTCCTCATATAGTCCCCAGCACAGCCCTCATATAGTCCTCATATAGTCCCCAGCACAGCCCTCATATAGTCACCAGCACAGTCCTCATATAGTCCCCAGCACAGCCCTCATATAGTCCCCAGCACAGCCCTCATATAGTCCCCAGCACAGTCCTCATATAGTCCCCAGCACAGTCCTCATATAGTCCCCAGCACAGCCCTCATATAGTCCCCAGCACAGTCCTCATATAGTCCCCAACACAGCCCTCATATAGTCCCCAGCACAGCCCTCATATAGTCCCCAGCACAGCCCTCATATAGTCCTCATATAGTCCCCAGCACAGTCCTCATATAGTCCCCAGCACAGCTCTCAAATAGTCCCCAGCACAGCCCTCATATAGTCCCCAGCACAGCCCTCATATAGTCCCCAGCACAGTCCTCATATAGTCCCCAACACAGCCCTCATATAGTCCCCAGCACAGCCCTCATATAGTCCCCAGCACAGCCCTCATATAGTCCCCAGCACAGCCCTCATATAGTCCCCAGCACAGTCCTCATTTAGTCCCCAGCACAGCCCTCATATAGTCCTCATATAGTCCCCAGCACAGCCCTCATATAGTCCCCAGCACAGTCCTCATATAGTCCCCAGCACAGTCCTCATATAGTCCCCAGCACAGTCCTCATATAGTCCCCAGCACAGCTCTCATATAGTCCCCAGCACAGTCCTCATATAGTCCCCAGCACAGCTATCATATAGTCCCCAGCACAGCTATCATATAGTCCCCAGCACAGTCCTCATATAGTCCCCAGCACAGCTATCATATAGTCCCCAGCACAGTCCTCATATAGTCCCCAGCACAGCTCTCATATAGTCCCCAGCACAGCCCTCATATAGTCCCCAGCACAGCCCTCATATAGTCCCCAGCACAGTCCTCATATAGTCCCCAACACAGCCCTCATATAGTCCCCAGCACAGCCCTCATATAGTCCCCAGCACAGCCCTCATATAGTCCCCAGCACAGCCCTCATATAGTCCCCAGCACAGTCCTCATTTAGTCCCCAGCACAGCCCTCATATAGTCCTCATATAGTCCCCAGCACAGCCCTCATATAGTCCCCAGCACAGTCCTCATATAGTCCCCAGCACAGTCCTCATATAGTCCCCAGCACAGTCCTCATATAGTCCCCAGCACAGCTCTCATATAGTCCCCAGCACAGTCCTCATATAGTCCCCAGCACAGCTATCATATAGTCCCCAGCACAGCTATCATATAGTCCCCAGCACAGTCCTCATATAGTCCCCAGCACAGCTATCATATAGTCCCCAGCACAGTCCTCATATAGTCCCCAGCACAGCTCTCATATAGTCCCCAGCACAGCCCTCATATAGTCCCCAGCACAGCCCTCATATAGTCCCCAGCACAGTCCTCATATAGTCCCCAACACAGCCCTCATATAGTCCCCAGCACAGCCCTCATATAGTCCCCAGCACAGCCCTCATATAGTCCCCAGCACAGCCCTCATATAGTCCCCAGCACAGTCCTCATTTAGTCCCCAGCACAGCCCTCATATAGTCCTCATATAGTCCCCAGCACAGCCCTCATATAGTCCCCAGCACAGTCCTCATATAGTCCCCAGCACAGTCCTCATATAGTCCCCAGCACAGTCCTCATATAGTCCCCAGCACAGCTCTCATATAGTCCCCAGCACAGTCCTCATATAGTCCCCAGCACAGCTATCATATAGTCCCCAGCACAGCTATCATATAGTCCCCAGCACAGTCCTCATATAGTCCCCAGCACAGCTATCATATAGTCCCCAGCACAGTCCTCATATAGTCCCCAGCACAGTCCTCATATAGTCCCCAGCACAGCCCTCATATAGTCCTCATATAGTCCCCAGCACAGCTATTATATAGTCCTCATATAGTCCCCAGCACAGCTATCATATAGTCCCCAGCACAGCCATCATATAGTCCCCAGCACAGCCATCATATAGTCCCCAGCACAGTCCTCATATAGTCCCCAGCACAGCTATCATATAGTCCCCAGCACAGTCCTCATATAGTCCCCAGCACAGCCATCATATAGTCCCCAGCACAGCCATCATATAGTCCTCATATAGACCCCAGCACAGCTACAGATCTGTATAGAAGTGAGGTGAACTGTAAAGAAGGGAGGTGACCTGTAGAGAAGGGAGGTGAACTGTAGAGAAGGGAGGTGAACTGTAGAGAAGGGAGGTGAACTGTAGAGAAGGGAGGTGAACTGTAGAGAAGGGAGTTGAACTGTAGAGGAGGGAGGTGAACTGTAGAGAAAGGAGGTGAACCGTAGAGAAGGGAGGTGACTGTAGAGGAGGGAGGTGAACTGTAGAGAAGGGAGGTGAACTGTAGAGAAGGGAGGTGAACTGTAGAGAAGGGAGGTGAACAGTAGAGAAGGGAGGTGAACTGTAGAGAAGGGAGGTGAACTGTAGAGAAGGGAGGTGAACTGTAGAGAAGGGAGGTGAACTGTGGAGCAGGGAGGTGAACTGTAGAGAAGGGAGGTGAACTGTAGAGAAGGGAGGTGAACTGTAGAGGAGGGAGGTGACTGTAGAGGAGGGAGGTGAACTGTAGAGGAGGGAGGTGAACTGTAGAGAAGGGAGGTGAACTGTAGAGAAGGGAGGTGACCCGTAGAGAAGGGAGGTGAACTGTAGAGAAGGGAGGTGAACTGTAGAGAAGGGAGGTGAACTGTAGAGAAGGGAGGTGAACCGTAGAGGAGGGAGGTGAACTGTAGAGAAGGGAGGTGAACTGTAGAGAAGGGAGGTGAACTGTAGAGAAGGGAGGTGAACTGTAGAGAAGGGAGGTGAACTGTAGAGAAGGGAGGTGAACTGTAGAGAAGGGAGGTGAACCGTAGAGAAGGGAGGTGAACTGTAGAGGAGGGAGGTGAACTGTAGAGAATGGAGGTGAACTGTAGAGGAGGGAGGTGAACTGTAGAGAAGGGAGGTGGACTGTAGAGAAGGGAGGTGAACTGTAGAGGAGGGAGATGAACCGTAGAGGAGGGAGGTGAACCGTAGAGAAGGGAGGTGAACCGTAGAGAAGAGAGGTGAACCGTAGAGGAGGGAGGTGAACTGTAGAGAAGGGAGGTGAACTGTAGAGAAGGGAGGTGACTGTAGAGGAGGGAGGTGAACTGTAGAGAAGGGAGGTGAACTGTAGAGAAGGGAGAGGAACCGTAGAGAAGGGAGGTGAACCGTAGAGAAGGGAGGTGAACTGTAGAGAAGGGAGGTGAACAGTAGAGGAGGGAGGTGAACTGTAGAGGAGGGAGGTGAACCGTAGAGAAGGGAGGTGAACTGTAGAGAAGGGAGGTGAACTGTAGAGAAGGGAGGTGAACTGTAGAGAAGGGAGGTGAACCGTAGAGGAGGGAGGTGAACCGTAGAGAAGGGAGGTGAACCGTAGAGAAGGGAGGTGAACTGTAGAGAAGGGAGGTGAACCGTAGAGAAGGGAGGTGAACTGTAGAGAAGGGAGGTGAACCGTAGAGAAGGGAGGTGAACCGTAGAGAAGGGAGGTGAACCGTAGAGGAGGGAGGTGAACTGTGGAGAAGGGAGGTGAACCGTAGAGAAGGGAGGTGAACTGTAGAGAAAAGAGGTGAACTGTAGAGAAGGGAGGTGAACCGTAGAGAAAAGAGGTGAACTGTAGAGAAGGGAGTTGAACTGTAGAGGAGGGAGTTGAACTGTAGAGGAGGGAGTTGAACCGTAGAGGAGGGAGGTGAACCGTAGAGAAGGGAGGTGAACCGTAGAGGAGGGAGGTGAACTGTAGAGAAGGGAGGTGAACTGTAGAGAAGGGAGGTGAACTGTAGAGAAGGGATGTGAACCGTAGAGAAGGGATGTGAGCTGTAGAGAAGGGAGGTGAACTGTAGAGAAGGGAGGTGAACTGTAGAGAAGGGAGGTGAACTGTAGAGGAGGGAGGTGAACTGTAGAGAAGGGAGGTGGACTGTAGAGAAGGGATGTGAGCTGTAGAGAAGGGAGGTGAACCGTAGAGAAGGGAGGTGAACTGTAGAGGAGGGAGGTGAACTGTAGAGGAGGGAGGTGAACTGTAGAGAAAGGAGGTGAACTGTAGAGAAGGGAGGTGAACCGTAGAGAAGGGAGGTGAACTGTAGAGGAGGGAGGTGAACTGTAGAGAAGGGAGGTGAACCGTAGAGAAGGGAGGTGAACCGTAGAGAAGGGAGGTGAACCGTAGAGGAGGGAGGTGAACTGTAGAGAAGGGAGGTGAACTGTAGAGAAGGGAGGTGAACTGTAGAGAAGGGAGGTGAACTGTAGAGAAGGGAGATGAACCGTAGAGGAGGGAGGTGAACCGTAGAGAAGGGAGGTGAACTGTAGAGGAGGGAGGTGAACCGTAGAGAAGGGAGGTGAACTGTAGAGGAGGGAGGTGAACCGTAGAGAAGGGAGGTGAACTGTAGAGGAGGGAGGTGAACCGTAGAGAAGGGAGGTGAACAGTAGAGAAGGGAGGTGAACTGTAGAGAAGGGAGGTGAACCGTAGAGAAGGGAGGTGAACCGTAGAGAAGGGAGGTGAACCGTAGAGAAGGGAGGTGAACTGTAGAGAAGGGAGGTGAACTGTAGAGAAGGGAGGTGAACTGTAGAGAAGGGAGGTGAACTGTAGAGAAGGGAGGTGAACTGTAGAGGAGGGAGGTGAACTGTAGAGAAGGGAGGTGAACCGTAGAGAAGGGAGGTGAACCGTAGAGAAGGGAGGTGACCTGTAGAGAAGGGAGGTGAACTGATCAAAGCCTTCCAGTTGAAGCTTTAATGTGGTGGTTGGCGTGAGCGGAGAGCACACAGCTACTTCTGGTTTGTCTCAATGTGATGACTAAAGATTAACAAGATGAGTCAGAGCTGGGATTATCAGTGATTCAGTGTTTACGTGCGTGTCTGTGTGAGAGGGGGAGAGAGAGTGATAGAGAGCAGAGGAGAGAAAGAGGAAGGCTATATAAAGAGATAGGAGAGGAGATAGAGTTACAGAAAGAGCTATATAAAGAGATAGGAGGGGAGATAGAGAGAGAGAAAGAGAGAAAGAGCTATATAAAGAGATAGGAGAGGAGATAGAGAAAGAGAATAGCTTTATAAAGAGATAGGAGAGTAGATGGAGAAAGAGCTATATAAAGAGATAGGAGAGGAGATAGAGATAGGAGAGGAGATAGAGATAGAGCTATATAAAGAGATAGGAGAGGGGGGAGAGATAGAGCTATATAAAGAGATAGGAGAGGAGATAGAGATAGAGCTATATAAAGAGATAAGAGAGGAGAGAGAGATAGGAGAGGAGATAGAGATAGAGCTATATAAAGAGATAGGAGAGGGGAGAGAGATAGAGAAAGAGCTATATAAAGAGATAGGAGAGGAGATAGAGACAGAGAAATAGCTTTATAAAGAGATAGGAGAGGAGATAGAGAAAGAGAATAGCTATATAAAGAGATAGGAGAGGAGATAGAGATATGAGAGGAGATGGAGAAAGAGCTATATAAAGAGATAGGAGAGGAGATAGAGATAGGAGAGGAGATAGAGATAGAGCTATATAAAGAGATAGGAGAGGGGGGAGAGATAGGAGAGGAGATAGAGCTATATAAAGAGATATGAGAGGAGATAGAGCTATATAAAGAGATAGGAGAGGAGAGAGAGATAGGAGAGCACCCGGCCTCACCCTACTAGAATCTGAAGTCAAACGTCTCCTGTTTGTTGATGATCTGGTACTTCTGTCCCCAACCAAGGAGGGCCTACAGCAGCACCTAGATCTTCTGCACAGATTCTGCCAGACCTGGGCCCTGACAGTAAATCTCAGTAAGACCAAAATAATGGTGTTCCAAAAAAGGTCCAGCTGCCAGGACCACAAATACAAATTCCATCTAGACACTGTTGCGCTAGAGCACACAAAAAACTATACATACCTTGGCCTAAACATCAGCGCCACAGGTAACTTCCACAAAGCTGTGAACGATCTGAGAGACAAGGCAAGAAGGGCATTCTATGCCATCAAAAGGAACATCAAATTTGACATACCAATTAGGATCTGGCAAAAAATACTTGAATAAGTTATAGAACCCATTGCCCTTTATGGTTGTGAGGTCTGGGGTCCGCTCACCAACCAAGAATTCACAAAATGGGACAAACATCAAATTGAGACTCTGCATGCAGAATTCTGCAAAAGTATCCTCTGTGTACAACGTACAACACCAAATAATGCCTGCAGAGCAGAATTAGGCCGATACCCGCTAATTATCAAAATCCAGAAAATAGCCGTTAAATTCTACAACGACCTAAAAGGAAGCGATTCCCAAACCTTCCATAACAAAGCCATCACCTACAGAGAGATGAACCTGGAGAAGAGTCCCCTAAGCAAGCTGGTCCTGGGGCTCTGTTCTCAAACACACCCCACAGAGCCCCAGGACAGCAACACAATTAGACCCAACCAAATCATGAGAAAACTAAAAGATAATTACTTGACACATTGGAAAGAATTAACAAAAAAACTGAGCAAACTAGAATGCTATTTGGTCCTAAACAGAGAGTACACAGTGGCAGAATACCTGACCACTGTGACTGACACAAACTTAAGGAAAGCTTTGACTATGTACAGACTCAGTGAGCATAGCCTTGCTATTGAGAAAGGCCGCCGTAGGCAGACCTGTCTCTCAAGAGAAGACAGGCTATGTGCACACTGCCCACAAAATGAGGTGGAAACTGAGCTGCACTTCCTAACCTCCTGCCCAATGTAGGACCATATTAGAGAGACATATTTTCCTCAGATTACACAGATCCACAAAGAATTCGAAAACAAACCCGATTTTGATTAAATCCCATATCTACTGAGTGAAATACCACAATGTGCCATCACAGCAGCAAGATGTGTGACCTGTTGCCACAAGAAATGGTCAACCAGTGAAGAACAAACACCATTGTAAATACAACCCATATTTATGTTTATTTATATTCCCTTTTGTACTTTAACTATTTGTACATCGTTACAACACTGTATATACAGTTGAAGTCAGGAAGTTTACATACACCTTAGCCAAATACATTTACACTCAGTTTTTCACAATTCCTGACATTTAATCCTAGTAAAAATGACCTGTTTTAGGTCAGTTAGGATCACCACTTTATTTTAAGAATGTGAAATGTCAGAATAATAGTAGAGAGAATTATTTATTTCAGCTTTTATTTATTTCTTCACATTCCCAGTGGGTCAGAAGTTTACATACACTGAATTAGTATTTGGTAGCATTGCCTTTAAATTGATTAACTTGAGTCAAACGTTTCAGGCAGCCTTCCACAATAAGTTGGGTGAATTTTGGCCCATTCCTCCTGACAGAGCTGGTGTAACTGAGTCAGGTTTGTAGGCCTCCTTGCTCGCACACACTTTTTCAGTTCTGTCCACAAATTTTCTATAGATTGAGGTCAGGGCTTTGTGATGGCCACTCCAAGACCTTGACTTACTTTGGAAGTATGCTTGGGGTCATTGTCCATTTGGAAGACCCATTTTCGACAAAGCTTTAACTTCCTGACTGATGTCTTGAGATGTTGCTTCAATATATCCACATAATTTGCATTGTTCATGATGCAAACTATTTTGTGAAGTGCACCAGTCCCTCCTGCAGCAAAGCACCCCCACAACATGATGCTGCCACCCCCGTGCTTCACGGTTGGGATGGTGTTCTTCGGCTTGCAAGCCTCCCCCTTTTCCCTCCAAATATAACGATGGTCATTATGGCCAAACAGCTCTATTTTTGTTTCATCAGACCAGAGGACATTTCTCCAAAAAGTACAATCTTTGTCCCCATGTGCAGTTGCAAACCGTAGTCTGGCTTTTTTTATGGCGGTTTTGGAGCAGTGGCTTCTTCCTTGCTGAGCGGCCTTTCAGGTTATGTCGATATAGGACTCGTTTTACTGTGGATATAGATACTTTTGTACCTGTTTCCTCCAGCATCTTCACAAGGTCCTTTGCTGCTGTTCTGGGATTGATTTGCACTTTTCGCACCAAAGTACGTTCATCTCCAGGAGACAGAACACGTCTTCTTCCTGAGCGGTATGACGGCTGCATGGTCCCATGGTGTTTATACTTGCGTACTATTGTTTGTACAGATGAACGTGGTACCTTCAGGCGTTTGGAAATTGCTCCCAAGGATGAACCAGACTTGTGGAGGTCTACAATTTTTTTCTGAGGTCTTGGCTGATTTCTTTTGATTTTCCCATGAAGTGGAGCAAAAGGGCACTGAGTTCGAAGGTAGGCCTTGAAATACATCCGCAGGTACACCTCCAATTGACTCAAATGATGTCAATTAGCCTATCAGAAGCTTCTAAAGCCATGACATCATTTTCTGGAATTTGTCAAGCTGTTTAAAGGCACAGTCAACTTAGTGTATGTAAACTTCTGACCCACTGGAATTGTGATACAGTGAATTATAAGTGAAATAATCTGTCTGTCAACAATTGTTGGAAAAATTACTTGTGTCATGCTCAAAGTAGATGTCCTAACCGACTTGCCAAAACTATCGTTTGTTAACAAGAAATGTGTGGAGTGGTTGAAAATTGAGTTTTAATGACTCCAACCTAAGTGGATGCAAACTTCCGACTTCAACTGTATGTTGTAATGTCTTTATTATTTTTGAACTTCTGTGAGTGTAATGTTTACTGTTCATTTTTATTGTTTATTTCACTTTTGTGTATTATCTATTTCATTTGCTTTAGATCAAGTTCAAGTCCTGGCTCTGGCTGTGACACTCAAGGACATTCGGAGACTTGTCCCGAAGCCACTCCTGCGTTCTCTTGGTTGTGTGCTTAGGGTCGCTGTCCTGTTGGAAGGTGACCCTTCACCCCAGTCTGAGGTCCTGAGCGCTTTGGAGCAGGTTTTCATCAATGATCTCTCTGTACTTTGCTCCGTTCATCTTTCCCTCGATCCTCACTAGTCTCCCAGTCCCTGCCGCTGACAAACATCCCCACAGCATGATGCTGCCACCACCATGCTTCACCGTAGGGATGGTGCCAGGTTTCCTCCAGGCGTGACGCTTGGCATTCAGAACAAAGAGTTCAATCTTGGTTTCATGAGACCAGATTATCTTGTTTGTCATGGTCTGAGTGTCCTTTAGGTGCCTTTAGGCAAACTCCATGCGGGCTGTCATGCATTTTACTGAGGAGTGGCTTCCGTCTGAACACTCTACCCTAAAGCCCTGATTGGTGGAGTGCTGCAGAGATGGTTGTCCTTCTGGAAGGTTCTCCCATCTACACAGAGGAACTCTGTCAGAGTGACCATTGGGTTCTTGGTCGCTTCCCTGACCAAGGCCCTTCTCCCTCGATTGCTCAGTGTGGCTAGCGGCCAGCTCAAGGAAGAGTCTTGGTGGTTCCAAACGACTTACATTTAAGAATCATGGAGACCACTGTGTTCTTGGGGACCTTCAATGCTGCAGACATTTTTTGGTACGCTTCCCCAGATTTGTGCCTCGACACAGCCCTGTCTTTGAGCTCTACGGACAATTCCTTCAACCTCATGGCTTGGTTTTTGCTCTGACGTGCACTGTTATCTGTGGGACGTTATATAGACAGGTGTGTGCCTTTCCAAATCAAATCAAATCCAATCAAGTTGTAGAAACATCTCAAGGATGATCAATGGAAACAGGATGCACCTGAGCTCAAGTTCAAGTCTCATAGCAACGGGTCTAAATATTATTTCTGTTTTGGCTTTGTCATTATGGGGTACTGTGTGTACATTGATGAGGAAAACAGCTCATTTAATCAATTTTAGAATAATGTAAAAAAAAATGTGGGAAAAAATCATGTGGAAAAATAAAATGCACTGTATGTATATATATACAGTATATATATATAAATAAATGAGAGAGAGCGAGCGAGAGAGAGAGAGAGATCTCCCCCTCTCCTCCTGCAGGGCTGAGTAACTCATCCTCCCTTCAGCTGGCTGACTGCAGGAAGGGAAGGAGGCTTGTTGGGACCTGTCCTAGCTGTCACTGACACCACGGGCGGTGTGGGACTGGCTTGTTGGGACCTGTCCTAGCTGTCACTGACACCACGGGCGGTGTGGGACTGGCTTGTTGGGACCTGTCCTAGCTGTCACTGACACCACGGGCGGTGTGGGACTGGCTTGTTGGGACCTGTCCTAGCTGTCACTGACACCACGGGCGGTGTGGGACTGGCTTGTTGGGACCTGTCCTAGCTGTCACTGACACCACGGGCGGTGTGGGACTTTCAACGTTGGAGGAGCTATCTTTTCACACACAAAGCAAAGCCCCTTTATGATAAAGCACGCATCTATCGCTGCATTCTCTTCAGACTAATGGTCATTCTGAACGTTTCTTCTCCTTTGCACACATCCAGAGCTCAGGCCCCAGCTCAATGACCTTTTTGAGGAGGATCTGACAAAAGATTTAGAAACACATTTGGTGCGAAACTTTACATGACTGCAAACATATTACCAGAATCCTGAATTGAATAACAGGCTTGCTGACTGACCTCACTAAAAACGACCTGGTCTTCAATGTCCATCTAGGACTAGGAAATGGTGAGACATAATGTCCATCTAGGACTAGGAAATGGTGAGACATAATGTCCATCTAGGACTAGGAAATGGTGAGATATATTGTCCATCTAGGACTAGGAAATGGTGAGACATAATGTCCATCTAGGACTAGGAAATGGTGAGACATAATGTCCATCTAGGACTAGGAAAAGGTGAGACATAATGTCCATCTAGGACTAGGAAAAGGTGAGACATATTGTCCATCTAGGACTAGGAAAAGGTGAGACATATTGTCCATCTAGGACTAGGAAAAGGTGAGACATATTGTCCATCTAGGACTAGGAAAAGGTGAGACATAATGTCCATCTAGGACTAGGAAAAGGTGAGACATAGTGTCCATCTAGGACTAGGAAAAGGTGAGACATAGTGTCCATCTAGGACTAGGAAAAGGTGAGACATAATGTCCATCTAGGACTAGGAAAAGGTGAGACATAGTGTCCATCTAGGACTAGGAAAAGGTGAGACATAGTGTCCATCTAGGACTAGGAAAAGGTGAGACATAGTGTCCATCTAGGACTAGGAAAAGGTGAGACATAGTGTCCATCTAGGACTAGGAAAAGGTGAGACATATTGTCCATCTAGGACTAGGAAAAGGTGAGACATAGTGTCCATCTAGGACTAGGAAAAGGTGAGACATTGTCCATCTAGGACTAGGAAAAGGTGAGACATAATGTCCATCTAGGACTAGGAAAAGGTGAGACATAGTGTCCATCTAGGACTAGGAAAAGGTGAGACATAATGTCCATCTAGGACTAGGAAATGGTGAGACATAATGTCCATCTAGGACTAGGAAAAGGTGAGACATAATGTCCATCTAGGACTAGGAAAAGGTGAGACATAGTGTCCATCTAGGACTAGGAAAGGTGAGACATAATGTCCATCTAGGACTAGGAAAAGGTGAGACATAATGTCCATCTAGGACTAGGAAAAGGTGAGACATAATGTCCATCTAGGACTAGGAAAAGGTGAGACATAATGTCCATCTAGGACTAGGAAAAGGTGAGACATAATGTCCATCTAGGACTAGGAAAAGGTGAGACATAATGTCCATCTAGGACTAGGAAAAGGTGAGACATAATGTACAATATGACGTCCATCTAGCCTCGAAAACAACATTATATTGTCCTAAAATTACTCTACAGTGAATATGCACACTCACTCTGCTAGCACCAATACAATAGGCTATAGGCCTAGCACCAATACAATAGGCTATAGGCCTAGTACCAATACAATAGGATATATGCCTAGCACCAATACAATAGGCTATAGGCCTAGTACCAATACAATAGGCTATAGGCCTAGTACCAATACAATAGGATATAGGCCTAGTACCACTACAATAGGCTATAGGCCTATTTTTTGATCAATTTGGGAGTTGACCATTTTGCAAACAGATTAGCCTACTGCTCCTAAATGGGAAATCAAATCATTAAAATGACCATCTGTGGATGGTTTTAAATCAGGAGCCCAAAGCCTCCTGTCGGGAAGTCCTTTTGGCAGCGCACACGGCACATATGAGCTGACTGTTAAGGTGCGTATGAGTCTGTGAAACACATCTTAAAATAGTCTGTTCACAATATTACAGAACGGCAGGAAAACACACAGCAGAACGGCAGGAAAACACACAGCAGAACGGCAGGAAAACACACAGCAGAACGGCAGGAAAACACACAGCAGAACGGCAGGAAAACACACAGCAGAACGGCAGGAAAACACACAGCAGAACGGCAGGAAAACACACAGCAGAACGGCAGGAAAACACACAGCAGGAAAACACACAGCAGAACGGCAGGAAAACACACAGCAGAACGGCAGGAAAACACACAGCAGAACGGCAGGAAAACACACAGCAGAACGGCAGGAAAACACACAACAGAACGGCAGGAAAACACACAGCAGGAAAACACACAGCAGAACGGCAGGAAAACACACAACAGAACGGCAGGAAAACACACAGCAGGACGGCGGGAAAACACACAACAGAACGGCAGGAAAACACACAGCAGAACGGCGGGAAAACACACAGCAGAACGGCAGGAAAACACACAACAGAACGGCAGGAAAACACACAGCAGAACGGCAGGAAAACACACAGCAGAACGGCAGGAAAACACACAGCAGAACGGCAGGAAAACACACAACAGAACGGCAGGAAAACACACAGCAGAACGGCAGGAAAACACACAACAGAACGGCAGGAAAACACACAGCAGAACGGCGGGAAAACACACAACAGAACGGCAGGAAAACACACAGCAGAACGGCAGGAAAACACACAGCAGAACGGCAGGAAAACACACAGCAGAACGGCAGGAAAACACACAGCAGAACGGCAGGAAAACACACAACAGAACGGCAGGAAAACACACAGCAGAACGGCAGGAAAACACACAACAGAACGGCAGGAAAACACACAGCAGAACGGCGGGAAAACACACAACAGAACGGCAGGAAAACACACAGCAGAACGGCGGGAAAACACACAGCAGAACGGCAGGAAAACACACAGCAGAACGGCAGGAAAACACACAGCAGAACGGCAGGAAAACACACAACAGAACGGCAGGAAAACACACAGCAGAACGGCAGGAAAACACACAACAGAACGGCAGGAAAACACACAGCAGAACGGCGGGAAAACACACAACAGAACGGCAGGAAAACACACAGCAGAACGGCGGGAAAACACACAGCAGAACGGCAGGAAAACACACAACAGAACGGCAGGAAAACACACAGCAGAACGGCGGGAAAACACACAGCAGAACGGCGGGAAAACACACAGCAGAACGGCGGGAAAAACACACAGCAGAACGGCAGGAAAACACACAGCAGAACGGCAGGAAAACACACAACAGAACGGCAGGAAAACACACAGCAGAACGGCAGGAAAACACACAGCAGAACGGCAGGAAAACACACAGCAGGAAAACACACAACAGAACGGCAGGAAAACACACAGCAGAACGGCGGGAAAACACACAGCAGAACGGCGGGAAAACACACAACAGAACGGCAGGAAAACACACAGCAGAACGGCGGGAAAACACACAGCAGAACGGCGGGAAAACACACAGCAGAACGGCAGGAAAACACACAACAGAACGGCAGGAAAACACACAACAGAACGGCAGGAAAACACACAACAGAACGGCAGGAAAACACACAACAGAACGGCAGGAAAACACACAACAGGAAAACACACAGCAGAACGGCAGGAAAACACACAGCAGAACGGCAGGAAAACACACAGCAGAACGGCAGGAAAACACACAGCAGAACGGCAGGAAAACACACAACAGAACGGCAGGAAAACACACAGCAGAACGGCAGGAAAACACACAGCAGAACGGCAGGAAAACACACAACAGAACGGCAGGAAAACACAGCAGAACGGCAGGAAAACACACAACAGGAAAACACACAGCAGGAAAACACACAGCAGGACGGCAGGAAAACACACAGCAGAACGGCAGGAAAACACACAGCAGAACGGCGGGAAAACACACAGCAGAACGGCAGGAAAACACACAGCAGAACGGCAGGAAAACACACAGCAGAACGGCAGGAAAACACACAACAGAACGGCAGGAAAACACACAGCAGAACGGCAGGAAAACACACAGCAGAACGGCAGGAAAACACACGGCAGAACGGCAGGAAAACACACAGCAGAACGGCAGGAAAACACACAACAGAACGGCGGGAAAACACACAGCAGAACGGCAGGAAAACACACAACAGAACGGCAGGAAAACACACAGCAGAACGGCAGGAAAACACACAGCAGAACGGCAGGAAAACACACAGCAGAACGGCAGGAAAACACACAACAGAACGGCGGGAAAACACACAGCAGAACGGCAGGAAAACACACAGCAGAACGGCAGGAAAACACACAACAGAACGGCGGGAAAACACACAGCAGAACGGCAGGAAAACACACAACAGAACGGCAGGAAAACACACAGCAGAACGGCAGGAAAACACACAGCAGAACGGCAGGAAAACACACAGCAGAACGGCAGGAAAACACACAACAGAACGGCGGGAAAACACACAGCAGAACGGCAGGAAAACACACAGCAGAACGGCAGGAAAACACACAGCAGAACGGCAGGAAAACACACAACAGAACGGCAGGAAAACACACAGCAGAACGGCAGGAAAACACACAGCAGAACGGCAGGAAAACACACAGCAGAACGGCAGGAAAACACACAGCAGAACGGCGGGAAAACACACAGCAGAACGGCGGGAAAACACACAGCAGAACGGCAGGAAAACACACAGCAGAACGGCAGGAAAACACACAGCAGAACGGCAGGAAAACACACAGCAGAACGGCAGGAAAACACACAGCAGAACGGCAGGAAAACACACAACAGAACGGCAGGAAAACACACAGCAGAACGGCAGGAAAACACACAGCAGAACGGCAGGAAAACACACAGCAGAACGGCAGGAAAACACACAGCAGAACGGCAGGAAAACACACAGCAGGAAAACACACAGCAGAACGGCAGGAAAACACACAGCAGAACGGCAGGAAAACACACAGCAGAACGGCAGGAAAACACACAGCAGGAAAACACACAGCAGAACGGCGGGAAAACACACAACAGAACGGCAGGAAAACACACAGCAGAACGGCAGGAAAACACACAGCAGAACGGCAGGAAAACAAACAGCAGAACGGCAGGAAAACACACAGCAGAACGGCAGGAAAACACACAGCAGAACGGCAGGAAAACACACAGCAGGAAAACACACAGCAGAACGGCGGGAAAACACACAACAGAACGGCAGGAAAACACACAGCAGAACGGCGGGAAAACACACAGCAGAACGGCAGGAAAACACACAACAGAACGGCAGGAAAACACACAGCAGAACGGCAGGAAAACACACAGCAGAACGGCAGGAAAACACACAGCAGAACGGCAGGAAAACACACAGCAGAACGGCAGGAAAACACACAACAGAACGGCAGGAAAACACACAGCAGAACGGCAGGAAAACACACAGCAGAACGGCAGGAAAACACACAGCAGGAAAACACACAGCAGAACGGCGGGAAAACACACAGCAGAACGGCAGGAAAACACACAGCAGAACGGCAGGAAAACACACAGCAGAACGGCAGGAAAACACACAACAGAACGGCAGGAAAACACACAGCAGGAAAACACACAGCAGAACGGCAGGAAAACACACAGCAGAACGGCAGGAAAACACACAGCAGAACGGCAGGAAAACACACAACAGAACGGCGGGAAAACACACAGCAGAACGGCAGGAAAACACACAGCAGAACGGCGGGAAAACACACAGCAGAACGGCAGGAAAACACACAACAGAACGGCGGGAAAACACACAACAGAACGGCGGGAAAACACACAGCAGAACGGCGGGAAAACACACAGCAGAACGGCAGGAAAACACACAACAGAACGGCAGGAAAACACACAGCAGAACGGCAGGAAAACACACAGCAGAACGGCAGGAAAACACACAGCAGAACGGCAGGAAAACACACAACAGAACGGCGGGAAAACACACAGCAGAACGGCAGGAAAACACACAGCAGAACGGCAGGAAAACACACAGCAGAACGGCAGGAAAACACACAGCAGAACGGCGGGAAAACACACAGCAGAACGGCGGGAAAACACACAGCAGAACGGCAGGAAAACACACAGCAGAACGGCAGGAAAACACACAGCAGAACGGCAGGAAAACACACAGCAGAACGGCAGGAAAACACACAGCAGAACGGCGGGAAAACACACAGCAGAACGGCAGGAAAACACACAGCAGAACGGCAGGAAAACACACAACAGGAAAACACACAGCAGAACGGCAGGAAAACACACAGCAGAACGGCAGGAAAACACACAGCAGGAAAACACACAGCAGAACGGCAGGAAAACACACAGCAGAACGGCGGGAAAACACACAGCAGAACGGCAGGAAAACACACAGCAGAACGGCAGGAAAACACACAGCAGAACGGCAGGAAAACACACAGCAGAACGGCAGGAAAACACACAGCAGAACGGCAGGAAAACACACAGCAGAACGGCAGGAAAACACACGGCAGAACGGCAGGAAAACACACAGCAGAACGGCGGGAAAACACACAGCAGGAAAACACACAACAGAACGGCAGGAAAACACACAGCAGGAAAACACACAGCAGGAAAACACACAACAGGAAAACACACAGCAGAACGGCAGGAAAACACACAGCAGAACGGCAGGAAAACACACAGCAGAACGGCGGGAAAACACACATCAGAACGGCAGGAAAACACACAGCAGAACGGCAGGAAAACACACAGCAGGAAAACACACAGCAGAACGGCAGGAAAACACACAGCAGAACGGCGGGAAAACACACAGCAGAACGGCAGGAAAACACACAGCAGAACGGCAGGAAAACACACAGCAGAACGGCAGGAAAACACACAGCAGAACGGCAGGAAAACACACGGCAGAACGGCAGGAAAACACACGGCAGAACGGCAGGAAAACACACAGGCAGAACGGCAGGAAAACACACGGCAGAACGGCAGGAAAACACACGGCAGAACGGCAGGAAAACACACGGCAGAACGGCAGGAAAACACACAGCAGAACGGCAGGAAAACACACAGCAGAACGGCAGGAAAACACACAACAGAACGGCGGGAAAACACACAGCAGAACGGCAGGAAAACAGACAGCAGAACGGCAGGAAAACACACAGCAGAACGGCAGGAAAACACACAGCAGAACGGCAGGAAAACACACAACAGAACGGCGGGAAAACACACAACAGAACGGCAGGAAAACACACAGCAGAACGGCGGGAAAACACACAGCAGAACGGCAGGAAAACACACAGCAGAACGGCAGGAAAACACACAACAGAACGGCAGGAAAACACACGGCAGAACGGCAGGAAAACACACAGCAGAACGGCAGGAAAACACACAGCAGAACGGCAGGAAAACACACAACAGAACGGCAGGAAAACACAGCAGAACGGCAGGAAAACACACAGCAGGAAAACACACAGCAGAACGGCAGGAAAACACACAGCAGAACGGCAGGAAAACACACAACAGAACGGCAGGAAAACACACAGCAGAACGGCAGGAAAACACACAGCAGAACGGCAGGAAAACACACAGCAGAACGGCAGGAAAACACACAGCAGAACGGCGGGAAAACACACAACAGAACGGCGGGAAAACACACAGCAGAACGGCAGGAAAACACACAACAGAACGGCAGGAAAACACACAGCAGAACGGCAGGAAAACACACAGCAGAACGGCAGGAAAACACACAGCAGAACGGCAGGAAAACACACAACAGAACGGCGGGAAAACACACAGCAGAACGGCAGGAAAACACACAGCAGAACGGCGGGAAAACACACAGCAGAACGGCTGGAAAACACACAGCAGAACGGCAGGAAAACACACAGCAGAACGGCGGGAAAACACACAGCAGAACGGCAGGAAAACACACAGCAGAACGGCAGGAAAACACACAGCAGAATGGCGGGAAAACACACAGCAGAACGGCGGGAAAACACACAGCAGAACGGCGGGAAAACACACAGCAGAACGGCAGGAAAACACAGCAGAACGGCAGGAAAACACACAGCAGAACGGCAGGAAAACACACAGCAGAACGGCAGGAAAACACACAGCAGAACGGCAGGAAAACACACAGCAGAACGGCAGGAAAACACACAGCAGAACGGCGGGAAAACACACAGCAGAACGGCAGGAAAACACACAGCAGAACGGCAGGAAAACACACAGCAGAACGGCAGGAAAACACACAGCAGAACGGCAGGAAAACACACAGCAGAACGGCAGGAAAACACACAGCAGAACGGCAGGAAAACACACAGCAGAACGGCAGGAAAACACACAGCAGGAAAACACACAGCAGAACGGCAGGAAAACACACAGCAGAACGGCGGGAAAACACACAGCAGAACGGCAGGAAAACACACAGCAGAACGGCAGGAAAACACACAGCAGGAAAACACACAACAGGAAAACACACAGCAGAACGGCAGGAAAACACACATCAGAACGGCAGGAAAACACACAGCAGGAAAACACACAGCAGAACGGCAGGAAAACACACAGCAGAACGGCAGGAAAACACACAGCAGGAAAACACACAGCAGAACGGCAGGAAAACACACAGCAGAACGGCAGGAAAACACACAGCAGAACGGCGGGAAAACACACAGCAGAACGGCAGGAAAACACACAGCAGAACGGCAGGAAAACACACAGCAGAACGGCAGGAAAACACACAGCAGAACGGCAGGAAAACACACAGCAGAACGGCAGGAAAACACACGGCAGAACGGCAGGAAAACACACGGCAGAACGGCAGGAAAACACACGGCAGAACGGCAGGAAAACACACGGCAGAACGGCAGGAAAACACACAGCAGAACGGCAGGAAAACACACGGCAGAACGGCAGGAAAACACACGGCAGAACGGCAGGAAAACACACGGCAGAACGGCAGGAAAACACACAGCAGAACGGCAGGAAAACACACGGCAGAACGGCAGGAAAACACACAGCAGAACGGCAGGAAAACACACAGCAGAACGGCAGGAAAACACACGGCAGAACGGCAGGAAAACACACAGCAGAACGGCAGGAAAACACACAGCAGAACGGCAGGAAAACACACAACAGAACGGCAGGAAAACACACAGCAGAACGGCAGGAAAACACACAGCAGAACGGCAGGAAAACACACAGCAGAACGGTGGGAAAACACACAACAGAACGGCAGGAAAACACACAGCAGAACGGCAGGAAAACACACAACAGGAAAACACACAGCAGAACGGCAGGAAAACACACAACAGAACGGCAGGAAAACACACAGCAGAACGGCAGGAAAACACACAGCAGAACGGCAGGAAAACACACAGCAGAACGGCAGGAAAACACACAGCAGAACGGCAGGAAAACACACAACAGGAAAACACACAGCAGAACGGCAGGAAAACACACAGCAGAACGGCAGGAAAACACACAGCAGAACGGCAGGAAAACACACAGCAGAACGGCAGGAAAACACACAACAGAACGGCAGGAAAACACACAGCAGAACGGCAGGAAAACACACAGCAGAACGGCAGGAAAACACACAACAGAACGGCAGGAAAACACACAGCAGAACGGCAGGAAAACACACAGCAGAACGGCAGGAAAACACACAGCAGAACGGCAGGAAAACACACAGCAGAACGGCAGGAAAACACACAACAGAACGGCAGGAAAACACACAGCAGAACGGCAGGAAAACACACAGCAGGAAAACACACAGCAGAACGGCAGGAAAACACACAGCAGGAAAACACACAGCAGAACGGCAGGAAAACACACAACAGGAAAACACACAACAGAACGGCAGGAAAACACACAGCAGAACGGCAGGAAAACACACAGCAGAACGGCAGGAAAACACACAACAGGAAAACACACAACAGAACGGCAGGAAAACACACAACAGAACGGCAGGAAAACACACAGCAGAACGGCAGGAAAACACACAGCAGAACGGCGGGAAAACACACAGCAGAACGGCAGGAAAACACACAGCAGAACGGCAGGAAAACACACAGCAGAACGGCAGGAAAACACACAACAGAACGGCAGGAAAACACACAACAGAACGGCAGGAAAACACACAGCAGAACGGCAGGAAAACACACAACAGAACGGCAGGAAAACACACAACAGAACGGCAGGAAAACACACAACAGGAAAACACACAGCAGAACGGCAGGAAAACACACAGCAGGAAAACACACAACAGAACGGCAGGAAAACACACAGCAGAACGGCAGGAAAACACACAGCAGAACGGCGGGAAAACACACAGCAGAACGGCGGGAAAACACACAGCAGAACGGCAGGAAAACACACAGCAGAACGGCGGGAAAACACACAGCAGAACGGCAGGAAAACACACAGCAGGAAAACACACAGCAGAACGGCAGGAAAACACACAGCAGAACGGCGGGAAAACACACAGCAGAACGGCAGGAAAACACACAGCAGAACGGCGGGAAAACACACAGCAGAACGGCAGGAAAACACACAGCAGAACGGCGGGAAAACACACAGCAGAACGGCAGGAAAACACACAGCAGAACGGCAGGAAAACACACAGCAGAACGGCAGGAAAACACACAACAGAACGGCGGGAAAACACACAGCAGGAAAACACACAGCAGAACGGCAGGAAAACACACAGCAGAACGGCGGGAAAACACACAACAGAACGGCAGGAAAACACACAGCAGAACGGCAGGAAAACACACAGCAGAACGGCAGGAAAACACACAACAGAACGGCAGGAAAACACACAGCAGAACGGCAGAAAAACACACAGCAGAACGGCAGGAAAACACACAGCAGGAAAACACACAGCAGAACGGCAGGAAAACACACAGCAGGAAAACACACAGCAGAACGGCAGGAAAACACACAGCAGAACGGCAGGAAAACACACAGCAGGACGGCAGGAAAACACACAGCAGAACGGCAGGAAAACACACAGCAGAACGGCAGGAAAACACACAGCAGAACGGCAGGAAAACACACAACAGAACGGCGGGAAAACACACAGCAGGAAAACACACAGCAGAACGGCAGGAAAACACACAGCAGAACGGCGGGAAAACACACAACAGAACGGCAGGAAAACACACAGCAGAACGGCAGGAAAACACACAGCAGAACGGCAGGAAAACACACAACAGAACGGCAGGAAAACACACAGCAGAACGGCAGGAAAACACACAGCAGAACGGCAGGAAAACACACAGCAGGAAAACACACAGCAGAACGGCAGGAAAACACACAGCAGGAAAACACACAGCAGAACGGCAGGAAAACACACAGCAGAACGGCAGGAAAACACACAGCAGAACGGCAGGAAAACACACAGCAGAACGGCAGGAAAACACACAACAGAACGGCAGGAAAACACACAACAGGAAAACACACAACAGAACGGCAGGAAAACACACAGCAGAACGGCAGGAAAACACACAGCAGAACGGCAGGAAAACACACAGCAGAACGGCAGGAAAACACACAGCAGAACGGCAGGAAAACACACAACAGAACGGCAGGAAAACACACAACAGGAAAACACACAACAGAACGGCAGGAAAACACACAGCAGAACGGCAGGAAAACACACAGCAGAACGGCAGGAAAACACACAGCAGAACGGCAGGAAAACACACAACAGAACGGCAGGAAAACACACAACAGAACGGCAGAAAAACACACAGCAGAACGGCAGGAAAACACACAGCAGAACGGCAGGAAAACACACGGCAGAACGGCAGGAAAACACACGGCAGAACGGCAGGAAAACACACAGCAGAACGGCAGGAAAACACACAACAGAACGGCAGGAAAACACACAGCAGAACGGCAGGAAAACACACAGCAGAACGGCGGGAAAACACACAACAGAACGGCAGGAAAACACACAGCAGAACGGCAGGAAAACACACAGCAGAACGGCAGGAAAACACACAGCAGAACGGCAGGAAAACACACAGCAGAACGGCAGGAAAACACACAACAGAACGGCAGGAAAACACACAGCAGAACGGCAGGAAAACACACAGCAGAACGGCAGGAAAACACACAGCAGAACGGCAGGAAAACACACAGCAGAACGGCAGGAAAACACACAGCAGAACGGCAGGAAAACACACAACAGGAAAACACACAGCAGAACGGCAGGAAAACACACAACAGAACGGCGGGAAAACACACAGCAGAACGGCAGGAAAACACACAGCAGAACGGCAGGAAAACACACAGCAGAACGGCGGGAAAACACACAGCAGAACGGCAGGAAAACACACAGCAGAACGGCAGGAAAACACACAGCAGAACGGCAGGAAAACACACAACAGAACGGCAGGAAAACACACAGCAGAACGGCAGGAAAACACACAGCAGAACGGCAGGAAAACACACAGCAGAACGGCAGGAAAACACACAGCAGAACGGCAGGAAAACACACAGCAGAACGGCGGGAAAACACACAGCAGGAAAACACACAGCAGAACGGCAGGAAAACACACAGCAGGAAAACACACAGCAGAACGGCAGGAAAACACACAGCAGAACGGCAGGAAAACACACAGCAGAACGGCGGGAAAACACACAGCAGAACGGCAGGAAAACACACAGCAGAACGGCAGGAAAACACACAGCAGAACGGCGGGAAAACACACAGCAGAACGGCAGGAAAACACACAACAGAACGGCAGGAAAACACACAGCAGGAAAACACACAGCAGAACGGCAGGAAAACACACAGCAGAACGGCAGGAAAACACACAGCAGAACGGCAGGAAAACACACAGCAGAACGGCAGGAAAACACACAGCAGAACGGCAGGAAAACACACAGCAGAACGGCAGGAAAACACACAGCAGAACGGCAGGAAAACACACAGCAGGAAAACACACAGCAGAACGGCAGGAAAACACACAACAGAACGGCGGGAAAACACACAGCAGAATAAAGACTATAAAGAATATTTACTAACGGTTTAATCACTACTCCACCATTTACAAATGTTAGTAAGTTAGTTCTTCAAACATGTATAGATATTTTGCAAATATACTTCACTAATGATTAGTAAACGGTTTGTTAATGTGGGAGTACTGATTAATAAATGTAATACGTCTGTAGTTAATGTGTTTCTCAAGTCAAAGATCATTAGCGTCGGACCAAAAAAAACTTCCTCTGAAATGAACGTACTGTGACTTAAAGGTTGAAACGAAAGCTTTAATGAATGATGTATTCTCTCCTCTCTAAATCTCTTCTCTCTGAAGATTCAGACTTTACAGTTCTTAAATAGTATGGAATATTTAGGACTATGTGTTAGTATTTATATGAATTCTGTGTTGGTGCTTCTTAACAACTAGCTAACTCACAGCCGGTCCTTCGCAGAGGGCAGAGAGGGAATATCCCTGACTGTAATGTTCCTAAATGGTGATAACTGTGGAGATCTAGTTACACTGGGAGACAAGCCACGCAATTAAAAATAAATGAGAAAATAAAATCAATGCAGATCGCTTCCACTGTGGTGACAAAGGACTCAACAGAGGACAACACAGGTCTACGTCTTAATTAGGAGAAATAATTAGGCTAGGAAAAGGAGGGGAGCAATCCAATAACGGAAACCTTTAAAGTTGACTTGGCAATAAAAGATAGATGCATCACTCTTGAACCGTCTTGATCCTCCTATCTGGCCAAAGTTTACTTTTTAAGTTAGACAAAGATCTTTTGACTTCTGTCAATCCCATCAGAAGTTCTCTCTCCAAGAAGTAGCTAAGCCTCTTAACTCGAAGCAGGGCCGTCTTGGTAATAGTGTAGGAGCCTGTCCTCACATGTAGGGTTATTTTATCAAGGTATTATCTGAGAGGAATATATCTGAGTCCTCGTACGGTACAAATTATATTTATACCGTGGCATTCTGAAAGTATTCAGACCCCTTCTCTTTTTCCACATTTTGTTACGTTACAGCCTTATTCTAAAAATGGATTAAATAAAAAATATAAATAATTATCAATCTACATACCACACGATGACATCACAATAGCCCACGATGACATCACAATAGCCCACGATGACATCACAATAGCCCACGATGACATCACAATAGCCCACAATGACAAAGCAAAACCAGGTTTTTTGAAATGTTAGCAAATGTATTAAAAACTAAACACAGAAATAACTTATTGACATAGGTATTCAGACCATTTGCTATGAGACTGGGAATTGAGCTCAGGTGCATCCTGTTTCCATTGATCATCCTTAAGATGTTTCTACAACTTGATTGGAGTCCATCTGTGGTAAATTCAATTGATTGGACATGATTTGGAAAGGCACACACCTGTCTATATAAGGTCCCACAGTTGACAGAGCATGTCAGAGCAAAAACCAAGCCATGAGGTCGAAGGAATTGCCTGTAGAGCTCCGAGACAGAATTGTGTCGAGGCAAAGATCTGGGGAAGGGAACCAAAACATTTCGGAAACATTGAAGGTCCCCAAGAACACAGTGGCCTCCATCATTCTTAAATGGAAGAAGTTTGAAACCACCAAGACTCTTCCTAGAGCTGGCCGCCCGGCAAAACTGAGAAATCAGGGGAGAAGGGCCTTGGTCAGGGAGGAGAACAAGAACCCGATGGTCACTCTGACAGAGCTCCTCAGAGGAGATGAGAGAACATTCCAGAAGGACAACCATCTGTGCAGCACTCCACCAATCAGGCCTTTATGGTGAAGTGGCCAGACGGAAGCCACTCCTCAGTAAAAGACACGACAGCCCGCTTGGAGTTTGCCAAACGGCACCTAAAGGACACTCAGACCATGAGAAACAAGATAATCTGGTCTGATGAAACCAAGATTGAACTCTTTGTTCTGAATGCCAAGCGTCACATCTGGAGGAAACCTGGAACCATCCCTACGGTGAACCATGGTGGTGGCAGCATTATGCTGTGGGGATGTTTTCCAGCAGCAGGGACTGGGAGACTATTCAGGATCAAGAGAAAGATGAACGGAGCCAAGTACAGAGAGATCCTTGATGAAAACCTGCTCCAGAGCGCTCAGGACCTCAGACTGGGGTGAAGGGTCACCAACACTAAGCACACAGCCAAGAGAACGCAGGAGTGGCTTTGGGACAAATCTCTGAATGTCCTTCAGTGGCCCAGCCAGAGCCTGGACTTGAACCCGATCAAACATCTCTGGAGAAACCTGAAAATAGCTGTGCAGCGAAGCTCCCCATCCAACCTGACAGAGCTTGAGAGGATCTGCAGAGAAGAATGGGAGAAACTCACCAAATTCAGGTGTGCCAAGTGTTATACCCAAGAAGACTCGAGGCTGCAATCACTGCCAAAAGTACTGAGTAAAGGGTCTGAATACTTATGTAAATGTGATATTTCCAGGTTTAAAAAAAATATACATTTGCACATATTTCTACATTATGGGATATTGTGTTGTCACTATGGGGATTTGTGATGTCATTATGGGGTATTGTGATGTCACTATGGGGTATTGTGATGTCATTATGGGGTATTGTGATGTCACTATGGGGTATTGTGATGTCATTATGGGGTATTGTGTGTAGATTGATGAGGGGGAAAATACAATTTAATCCATTTCAGAATAAGGCTGTATTGTAACAAAATGTTTTTAAAAAGTCAAGGGGTCTGAAAACTTTCTGAATGCACTTTGACAATGCCAATGTATATATAAAGTAGCTATGTTTAGATGAAGTAACTAACAATACATTATAGAGTGGCTATGTTAAGTTGAAGTAACTAACAATACATTATAGAGTAGCTATGTTAAGATGAAGTAACTAACAATACATTATAGAGTAGCTATGTTAAGATGAAGTAACTAACAATACATTATAGAGTAGCTATGTTAAGTTGAAGTAACTAACAATACATTATAGAGTATATGTTAAGTTGAAGTAACTAACAATACATTATAAACTAGCTAATGTAGCAATATAAACGTGTGATCACGTTATGCCTTTGAGTTGGTAGATATAGTAGGACTAGGGTACGCATAATGATAGGGACCCTGCCACTTCTCTTTCTCCCCTGGGATTTCCCACTGAGGACGTGAGAGATGACGACGCCGTGTCCTGATCCAGAGCTGAGGCCGGCTGTCATGAGGGGGGGGCATGTGACTGATGATCTGGTGTCAGTCGTCAGAAAATAACATGAATCTTCACAGACTCACGTACACACACACAGACACACATTCAAACACACACACGCTGGGAAATACATGTTATCCCGCAATGACCTCCCCGCACATCGGGGACAATGTCACTGCTTTAATGCTGAGCACCTGGCACCATGCCTAACTATATACACAGCTAGCTACAATACACTGACATAGCTATATACACACATAGATATATACACACCGAGATATATACACACCTAGTTATATACACACCTAGTTACAATACACTGACCTAGATATATACACAGCTAGCTACAATACACTGACCTAGCTATATACACAGCTAGCTACAATACACTGACCTAACTAAAATACACAGCTAGCTACAATACACTGACCTAGATATATACACACATAGATATATACACACCGAGATATATACACACCTAGATATATACACACCACGTTACAATACACTGACCTAGCTATATACACAGATAGCTACAATACACTGACCTATATCTGTACACAGCTAGCTACAATACACTGACCTAGATATATACACAGCTAGATACAATACACTGACCTAACTAAAATACACAGCTAGCTACAATACACTGACCTAGCTATATACACACATAGATATATACGCACCGAGATATATACACACCTAGATATATACACACCTAGTTACAATACACTGACCTAGATATATACACAGCTAGATACAATACACTGACCTAGATATATACACAGCTAGCTACAATATACTGACCTAGCTATATACACAGCTAGCTACAATACACTGACCTAGCTATATACACAGCTAGCTACAATACACTGACCTAGCTATATACACAGCTAGCTACAATACACTGACCTAGCTATATACACACATAGATATATACACACCGAGATATATACACACCTAGATATATACACACCTAGTTACAATACACTGACCTAGATATATAAGCTAGATACAATACACTGACCTAGATATATACACAGCTAGCTACAATATACTGACCTAGCTATATACACAGCTAGCTACAATACACTGACCTAGCTATATACACAGCTAGCTACAATACACTGACCTAGCTATATACACAGCTAGCTACAATACACTGACCTAGCTATATACACACATAGATATATACACACCGAGATATATACACACCTAGTTATATACACACCTAGTTACAATACACTGACCTAGATATATACACAGCTAGCTACAATACACTGACCTAGCTATATACACAGCTAGCTACAATACACTGACCTAGATCTATACACACCTATCTATATACACTGACCAAACTAAATACACACCTAGCTACAATACACTGACCTAACTAAAATACACAGCTAGGTACAATACACTGAACTAGATACATACACACCTAGTTACAATACACACCTAGCTACATGTTGACTCTAGTGGTCCATAGTCCTACATGTTGACTCTAGTGTTCCATAGTCCTACATGTTGACTCTAGTGGTCCTACATGTTGACTCTAGTGGTCCATAGTCCTACATGTTGACTCTAGTGTTCCATAGTCCTACATGTTGACTCTAGTGTTCCATAGTCCTACATGTTGACTCTAGTGGTCCATAGTCCTACATGTTGACTCTAGTGTTCCATAGTCCTACATGTTGACTCTAGTGGTCCATAGTCCTACATGTTGACTCTAGTGTTCCATAGTCCTACATGTTGACTCTAGTGTTCCATAGTCCTACATGTTGACTCTAGTGGTCCATAGTCCTACATGTTGACTCTAGTGTTCCATAGTCCTACATGTTGACTCTAGTGGTCCATAGTCCTACATGTTGACTCTAGTGGTCCATAGTCCTACATGTTGACTCTAGTGTTCCGTAGTCCTACATGTTGACTCTAGTGTTCCATAGTCCTACATGTTGACTCTAGTGTTCCATAGTCCTACATGTAGACTCTAGTGTTCCATAGTCCTACATGTTGACTCTAGTGTTCCATAGTCCTACATGTTGACTCTAGTGTTCCATAGTCCTACATGGTGACTCTAGTGTTCCATAGTCCTACATGTTGACTCTAGTGTTCCATAGGTCTACATGTTGACTCTAGTGTTCCATAGGTCTACATGTTGACTCTAGTGTTCCATAGTCCTCCATGTTGACTCTAGTGTTCCATAGTCCTACATGTTGACTCTAGTGTTCCATAGTCCTACATGTTGACTCTAGTGGTCCATAGTCCTACATGTTGACTCTAGTGTTCCATAGTCCCTACATGTTTGACTCTAGTGTTCCATAGTCCTACATGTTGACTCTAGTGTTCCATAGTCCTACATGTTGACTCTAGTGTTCCATAGTCCTACATGTTGACTCTAGTGTTCCATAGTCCTACATGTTGACTCTAGTGGTCCATAGTCCTACATGTTGACTCTAGTGGTCCATAGTCCTACATGTGGACTCTAGTGGTCCATAGTCCTACATTGTTGACTCTAGTGGTCCATAGTCCTACATGTTGACTCTAGTGTTCCATAGTCCTACATGTTGACTCTAGTGGTCCATAGTCCTACATGTTGACTCTAGTGCTCCATAGTCCTACATGTTGACTCTAGTGGTTACTTATAGTCCTACATGTTGACTCTAGTGTCCATAGTCCTACATTGTGACTCTAGTGTTCCATAGTCCTACATGTTGACTCTAGTGTTCCATAGTCCTACATGTTGACTCTAGTGTTCCATAGTCCATACATGTTGACTCTAGTGTTCCATAGTCCTACATGTTGACTCTATGGTCCATAGTCCTACATGTGACTCTAGTGTTCCATAGTCCTACATGTTGACTCTAGTGTTCCATAGTCCTACATGTTGACTCTAGTGTTCATAGTCCTACATGTTGACCTCTAGTGTTCCATAGTCCTACATGTTGACCTCTAGTGTTCATAGTCCTACATGTTTGACTCTAGTGTTCCATAGTCCTACATGTTGACTCTAGTGTTCCATAGTCCTACATGTTGACTCTAGTGTTCCATAGTCCTACATGTTGACTCTAGTGTTCTATAGTCCTACATGTTGACTCTAGTGTTCCATAGTCCTACATGTTGACTCTAGTGTTCCATAGTCCTACATGTTGACTCTAGTGTTCCATAGTCCTACATGTTGACTCTAGTGGTCCATAGTCCTACATGTTGACTCTAGTGGTCCATAGTCCTACATGTTGACTCTAGTGTTCCATAGTCCTACATGTTGACTCTAGTGTTCCATAGTCCTACATGTTGACTCTAGTGTTCCATAGTCCTACATGTTGACTCTAGTGTTCCATAGTCCTACATGTTGACTCTAGTGTTCCATAGTCCTACATGTTGACTCTAGTGTTCCATAGTTCTACATGTTGACTCTAGTGTTCCATAGTCCTACATGTTGACTCTAGTGTTCCATAGTCCTACATGTTGACTCTAGTGTTCATAGTCCTACATGTTGACTCTAGTGTTCCATAGTCCTACATGTTGACTCCAGTGGTCCATAGTCCTACATGTTGACTCTAGTGTTCCATAGTCCTACATGTTGACTCTAGTGTTCCATAGTCCTACATGTTGACTCTAGTGGTCCATAGTCCTACATGTTGACTCTAGTGTTCCATAGTCCTACATGTTGACTCTAGTGGTCCATAGTCCTACATGTTGACTCTAGTGTTCCATAGTCTACATGTTGACTCTAGTGTTCCATAGTCCTACATGTTGACTCTAGTGTTCCATAGTCCTACATGTTGACTCTAGTGTTCCATAGTCCTACATGTTGACTCTAGTGTTCCATAGTCCTACATGTTGACTCTAGTGTTCCATAGTCCTACATGTTGACTCTAGTGTTCCATAGTCCTACATGTTGACTCTAGTGTTCCATAGTCCTACATGTTGACTCTAGTGTTCCATAGTCCTACATGTTGACTCTAGTGTTCCATAGTCCTACATGTTGACTCTAGTGTTCCATAGTCCTACATGTTGACTCTAGTGTCCATAGTCCTACATGTTGACTCTAGTGTCCATAGTCCTACATGTTGACTCTAGTGTTCCATAGTCCTACATGTTGACTCTAGTGTTCCATAGTCCTACATGTTGACTCTAGTGTTTCCATAGTCCTACATGTTGACTCTAGTGGTCCATAGTCCTACATGTTGACTCTAGTGTTCCATAGTCCTACATGTTGACTCTAGTGTTCCATAGTCCTACATGTTGACTCTAGTGTTCCATAGTCCTACATGTTGGCCTCTAGTGTTCCATAGTCCTACATGTTGACTCTAGTGTTCCTATAGTCCTACATGTTGACGTCTAGTGGTCCATAGTCCCTACATGTTGACTCTAGTGTTCCCATAGTCCTACATGTTGACTCTAGTGTTCCATAGTCCTACATGTTGACTCTAGGTGTTCCATAGTCCTACATGTGACTCTAGTGTTCCATAGTCCTACATGACTTAGTGTTCCATAAGTTCCTACATGCTTAGTGGTCCATAGTCTAACATGTTGACCTCCTAGTGGTCCATTAGTTCCTACATGTTGACTCTAGTGTTCCATAGTCCTACATGTTGACTCTAGTGTTCCATAGTCCTACATGTTGACCTCTAGTGTTCCATAGTCCTACATGTTGACTCTAGTGGTCCATAGTCCTACATGTTGACTCTAGTGGTCCATCGTTCCTACATGTTGACTCTAGTGTTCCATAGTCCTACATGTTGACTCTAGTGTTCCATAGTTCTACATGTTGACTCTAGTGTTCCATAGTCCTACATGTTGACTCTAGTGTTCCATAGTCCTACATGTTGACTGTAGTGGTCCATAGTCCTACATGTTGACTCTAGTGTTCCATAGTCCTACATGTTGACTCTAGTGGTCCATAGTCCTACATGTTGACTGTAGTGTTCCATAGTCCTACATGTTGACTCTAGTGTTCCACAGTCCTACATGTTGACTCTAGTGTTCCATAGTCCTACATGTTGACTCTAGTGTTCCATAGTCCTACATGTTGACTCTAGTGTTCCATAGTCCTACATGTTGACTCCAGTGGTCCATAGTCCTACATGTTGACTCTAGTGGTCCATAGTCCTACATGTTGACTCTAGTGTTCCATAGTCCTACATGTTGACTCTAGTGTTCCATAGTCCTACATGTTGACTCTAGTGGTCTATAGTCCTACATGTTGACTCTAGTGGTCTATAGTCCTACATGTTGACTCTAGTGTTCCATAGTCCTACATGTTGACTCTAGTGTTCCATAGTCCTACATGTTGACTCTAGTGTTCCATAGTCCTACATGTTGACTCTAGTGGTCCATAGTCCTACATGTTGACTCTAGTGTTCCATAGTCCTACATGTTGACTCTAGTGTTCCATAGTCCTACATGTTGACTCTAGTGGTCCATAGTCCTACATGTTGACTCTAGTGTTCGATAGTCCTACATGTTGACTCTAGTGTTCCATAGTCCTACATGTTGACTCTAGTGTTCCATAGTCCTACATGTTGACTCTAGTGTTCCATAGTCCTAGTCTATGTTGACTCTAGTGTTCCATAGTCCTACATGTTGACTCTAGTGGTCCATAGTCCTACATGTGACTCTAGTGTTCCATAGTCCTACATGTGACTCTATGGGTCCATAGTCCTACACTGTTGACTCTAGTGTTCCATAGTCCTACATGTTGACTCTAGTGTTCCATAGGTCCTACATGTTGACTGTAGTGTTCCATAGTCCTACATGTTGACTCTAGTGTTCCATAGTCCTACATGTTGACCTCTAGTGGTCCATAGTCCTACATGTGACTCTAGTGTTCCATAGTCCTACATGTTGACCTCTAGTGTTCCATAGTCCTACATGTTGACTCTAGTAGTTCCATAGTCCTACATGTTGACTCTAGTGTTCCATAGTCCTACATGTTGACTCCAGTGGTCCATAGTCCTACATGTTGACTCTAGTGGTCCATAGTCCACATGTTGACTCTAGTGTTCCATAGTCTACATGTTGACTCTAGTGTTCCATAGTCCTACATGTTGACTCTAGTGGTCTATAGTCCTACATGTTGACTCTAGTGTCTATAGTCCTACATGTTGACTCTAGTGTTCCATAGTCCTACATGTTGACTCTAGTGTTCCATAGTCCTACATGTTGACTTCTAGTGTTCCATAGTCCCTACATGTTGACTCTAGTGGTCCATAGTCCTACTATGTTGACTCTAGTGTTCCATAGTCCTACATTTTGACTCTAGTGTTCCATAGTCCTACATGTTGACTCTAGTGGCCATAGTCGTACATGTTGACTCTAGTGTTCGATAGTCCTACATGTTGACTCTAGTGTTCCATAGTCCCTACACAGTC
>NW_024059540.1:0-34482 GCF_016432855.1 Salvelinus namaycush | reverse complement strand
GTGTGTGTGTGTGTCAGTAGCCAGCTACGTACTGAAGGTGTGTGTGTTCTGTAGCCAGCTACGTAGCTGAAGTGTGTGTGTGTTCTGTAGCCAGCTACGTAGCTGAAGGTGTGTGTGTGTGTGTGTTCTGTAGCCACTACGTAGCTGAAGGTGTGTGTGTTCTGTAGCCAGCTACGTAGCTGAAGGTGTGTGTGTGTGTGTGTGTGTTCTGTAGCCAGCTACGTAGCTGAAGGTGTGTGTGTGTGTGTTCTGTAGCCAGCTACGTAGCTGAAGGTGTGTAGCCAGCTACGTAGCTGAAGGTGTGTGTTCTGTAGCAGCTACGTACTGAAGGTGTGTGTGTTCTGTAGCCAGCTACGTAGCTGAAGGTGTGTGTGTGTGTTCTGTAGCCAGCTACGTAGCTGAAGGTGTGTGTGTGTTCTGTAGCCAGCTACGTAGCTGAAGGTGTGTGTGTGTTCTGTAGCCAGCTACGTAGCTGAAGGTGTGTGTGTTCTGTAGCCAGCTACGTAGCTGAAGGTGTGTGTGTTTTCTGTAGCCAGCTACGTAGCTGAAGGTGTGTGTGTGTTCTGTAGCCAGCTACGTAGCTGAATGAGACAGCTCTCCTGTATAGGAGTCAGATGTCGTGGAATTATTCTACCCAATGAGGAGAGACTTTATTTATTCAAAATAATTATACTTTATTCATTAATTATTGCAATAATGTAGCCGGTTGGCATGCACGGCCGAGGGCTTAATGAAACCAGGAGTACAACAGCCCTTTATGTCAAACTATCTTATGCAAGCATATACAGACACGTGATCCTGGTATGTTTATGAAGGATAGACGAAACTGGGGTAAAAGTACCGAATTGGGTCGACTCGCTCTGTAGCAACAGGGGGTTATTCTAGTAAAACAAACAGGAACCTCTCTAGACGGTCTTTAGCAGGAAGTAGAGCAACGGTTCCTTGAATTGAGTCGAGCAGCGCCTTTTCGCTGTCTGCCAAGGGGAAGTGTGGTTTCACACCCACCCACCCACCCCACACATACATACACCTGCAAGAAGCTATACAGACTTTAAAAATCACTTCACACATTAGAAGTCATATAAACTTTAAAAGGTTGTTCCAAACATTTAATTACTTTAAGCTTAGAGAGTTTTTAATGATTTCTCTCCTACACTTCCCTCTCAAAAGGCTCAGGCTCTGACCAATCAGAAACCCTACTACAGCGTTATTAGCATAAACACAATTCAACAACATAACACACTGTGATAGAACCTTCTAGTGCTCGGCCCTGTCTCACACGGTAACCTCCCTTTACTGAGTTTAACAACCTCTAGTTCCAGCACATCCTTCACAGATTTACATGGGCACACAAGATTCATTACAGCAAAGCGCTCGCTTCCAGAGTGCATCTGCCTAGTAGAGAACACATAGACAGACAAGGGACATTGGGATCACAGAGTCTCTGGGTCTTCAACCAATAGTAACGATTTGTCCCCTACACAGATCACCCAGGTAACACGATGTACTCTGCTTCCAACTTATCACCTACACGTCAGACGACACCCTGGTTCTTTGAGGGAGAAGAGGCCAATCAAGAGTATTACGGCTGTTGCATCTCTCCTCCCTCTCCCCCCCCTCTCCTTCCATCCCTCCCCCTCTCCTTCCATCCCTCCCCCTCTCCTTCCATCCCTCCCCCTCTCCTTCCATCCCTCCCCCTCTCCTTCCATCCCTCCCTCTCTCCTTCCATCCCTCCCTCTTTCCTTCCATCCCTCCCTCTTTCCTTCCATCCCTCCCTCTCTCCTTCCATCCCTCCCTCTTTCCTTCCATCCCTCCCTCTCTCCATCCATCCCTCCCTCTCTCCTTCCATCCCTCCCTCTCTCCTTCCATCCCTCCCTCTCTCCTTCCATCCCTCCCTCTCTCCTTCCATCCCTCCCTCTCTCCTTCCATCCCTCCCTCTCTCCTTCCATCCCTCCCTCTCTCCTTCCATCCCTCACTCTCTCCTTCCATCCCTCACTCTCTCCTTCCATCCCTCACTCTCTCCTTCCATCTCTCCCCCCTCTCCTTCTCTCCTTCCATCCCTCCCTCTCTCCTTCCATCCCTCCCTCTCTCTCACCCTCATGTGTCCCTGTGTGTGTGCTACTGATTTTCTGAGACCCGAGGGTTCTGATTGGCCAGTGGAACCCAGGGGGCGGGAGCAGGGCGGGGCCGGGGTAGTTCAGGTTAAAGGTTGTGGGTAGACGTTATCCAACGAGGGATAGAGGTCACGCCCTCTGACATCAGCTTTTTCAGGTAGAACTCTATCCCCTCCTCCTGATGATACATGACATCCATCAATACATTCATCAATACATCCATCAATACATTCATCAAAACATTCATCAATCAATACATCCATCAATACATTCATCAATACATCCATCAATACATTCATCAATACATCCATCAATACATTCATCACTACATTCATCAATCAATACATCCATCAATACATCCATCACTACATTCATCCATCAATACATTCATCAATACATTCATCAATACATCCATCAATACATTCATCAAAACATTCATCAATCAATACATCCATCAATACATTCATCAATACATCCATCAATACATTCATCAATACATTCATCAATACATCCATCAATACATTCATCAATACATCATCAATACATTCATCAATCAATACATTCATCAATCAATACATTCATCAATCAATACATTCATCAATACATTCATCAATACATTCATCAATACATCCATCAATACATCCATCAATACATTCATCAATACATCCATCAATACATCCATCAATACATCCATCAATACATTCATCAATACATCCATCAATACATCCATCAATACATCCATCAATACATTCATCAATACATTCATCAATACATCCATCAATACATCCATCACTACATTCATCAATCAATACATCCATCAATACATCCATCAATACATTCATCAATCAATACATCCATCAATACATCCATCAATACATTCATCAATACATTCATCAATACATTCATCAATACATCCATCAATACATCCATCACTACATCCATCACTACATTCATCAATCAATACATCCATCAATACATCCATCAATACATCCATCAATACATCCATCAATACATCCATCAATACATCCATCACTACATTCATCAATCAATACATCCATCAATACATTCATCAATACATCCATCAATACATTCATCAATACATCCAATACATTCACGAAGACATTCATCAATACATTCACGAAAACATCAATTCATACGTCAATCAATACGTCAATAAATAATTAATGAATACATCAATTAATACACAACAATCAGCTCTCTCAGGTCCCTCCCCCCTCCTCACTCTAAAGAGCAATACATTTATCGATAAATTCATCAATCGAGAAACAATGTATCAATAAATCAGTCTAACTACTCTCTCTCCCTCCCCCTGTCTCCCTCCCTCCCTCCCCCCGTCTCCCTCTCCCTCCCTCTGTCTCCCTCTCTGGATCCTCCCCCCCCATCCCCTCCTCACCGGCTGGATGTTAGCGATGTATTGTTTCATGCCAATGTTCTCGGCTATCGTCTCGAAGCCAAAGAGAGACGTGACATTTACAGAGGCAGACTGCTCAAAACAGGTCCAGGACTCATTCTCTGGGTGGACCTGGAGACAGAGAGAACAGGGTTCACACACACACAGTCAATACACACACACACACACACACACAGTCAATACACACACACACACACAGTCAATACACACACACACCAACACAGTCAATACACACACACACCAATACACAGTCAATACACACACACACCAACACACAGTCAATACACACACACACCAACACACAGTCAATACACACACACACCAACACACAGTCAATACACACACACACCAACACACAGTCAATACACACACACACCAACACACAGTCAATACACACACACACCAACACACAGTCAATACACACACACACCAACACACAGTCAATACACACACACACCAACACACAGTCAATACACACACACACCAACACACAGTCAATACACACACACACACCAACACACAGTCAATACACACACACACACCAACACACAGTCAATACACACACACACCAACACACAGTCAATACACACACACACCAACACACAGTCATACACACACACACACCAACACACAGTCAATACACACACACACCAACACACAGTCAATACACACAACACACCAACACACAGTCAATACACACACACACCAACACACAGTCAATACACACACACACCAACACACAGTCAATACACACACACACACCAACACACAGTCAATACACACACACACCAACACACAGTCAATACACACACACACACCAACACACAGTCAATACACACACACACCAACACACAGTCAATACACACACACACCAACACACACTCAATACACACACCAACGCATGCACACAGTCAATACACACACACACCAACACACTCAATACACACACCAACGCATGCACAGTCAATACACTCAATACACACACCAACGCATGCACACACTCAATACACACACACACACACACACACACACCAACACACTCAATACACACAAACACAGAGGCTCACACTGTAACAACATGTTTCCGTGACGATGAGTCTGTTGTTGTATGTTTCGTTCTGAACCTTGATGACCAGAGTTCTGTCTCTCCAACTCAGTGTGTTCTTCTGAATGAAGTAGGCATCGTCCAACCCCACAACCTACAACACACACACACACACACACACACACAGTTACATATTACGTATTATTTATCCACAACGCCACACGTTGAGAACTATTGAAGAACTTAATCCCAATAAACAATCAACGGTTGTGTGTAAGTATATGTCTGTGTGTGAGAAAGAGAGATGACCCCTGACCATCTTGAGGAATTGGGGTGCGTCCACTCTGACTTGGCATCTCCGCTCTACGACACGGGTCGCCCCGTCATCACTGGTGACGTCACTCAGCACCTCGCTGCCGAGGAACAAGAGGATCATGGGACAGGTGGGGAAACCGTCTCTCGTACGCCTGGAGGACACACACAGTTCCATTAGGAACAAGGGGATCATGGGACAGGTGGGGAACCGTCTCTCGTACGCCTGGAGGACACACACAGTTCCATTAGGAACAAGGGGATCATGGGACAGGTGGAGAACCGTCTCTCGTACGCCTGGAGGACACACACAGTTCCATTAGGAACAAGGGGATCATGGGACAGGTGGGGAACCGTCTCTCGTACGCCTGGAGGACACACACAGTTCCATTAGGAACAAGGGGATCATGGGACAGGTGGGGAACCGCCTCTCGTACGCCTGGAGGACACACACAGTTCCATTAGGAACAAGGGGATCATGGGACAGGTGGGGAACCGTCTCTCGTACGCCTGGAGGACACACACAGTTCCATTAGGAACAAGGGGATCATGGGACAGGTGGGGAACCGCCTCTCGTACGCCTGGAGGACACACACAGTTCCATTAGGAACAAGGGGATCATGGGACAGGTGGAGAACCGTCTCTCGTACGCCTGGAGGACACACACAGTTCCATTAGGAACAAGGGGATCATGGGACAGGTGGGGAACCGCCTCTCGTACGCCTGGAGGACACAGTTCCATTAGGAACAAGGGGATTATGGGACTGCCTCTCATACAAAAGAGAGGAGGATTGGGGGAGGGTAATGAGTAATGAGATGCTGTGGGATCTCCCTCTCTCTCGTATTGTAACAAGGTGAAACTTTGCAAGTAAGCTGTGTTCTGGAGTGTATTCAAACCAAACAGTCTCTGGGTCAGTCTCTGTTGTGAGCTCTGAGCTGGAGTGTATTCAAACCAAACAGTCTCTGGGTCAGTCGCTGTTGTGAGCTCTGAGCTGGAGTGTATTCAAACCAAACAGTCTCTGGGTCAGTCTCTGTTGTGAGCTCTGAGCTGGAGTGTATTCAGACGTATATGGAGTAGTAACAGAGAGAGAGGCCTGTAATTTTCATCATAGGTACACTTCAACTATGACAGACCAAATACTTATTTTCCACCATAATTTGCAAATAAATTCATTAAAAATCCTACAATGTGATTTTCTGGATTTTTTTTTCTCATTTTGTCTGTCATAGTTGAAGTGTACCTATGATGAAAATTACAGGCCTCTCTCATCTTTTTAAGTGGGAGAACTTGCACAATTGGTGGCTGACTAAATACTTTTTTGCCCCACTGTATGTAATATGGAGTATTAATATGTAATATGGAGTATTAATATGTAATATGGAGTAGTAATATGCAATATGGAGTAGTAATATGGAGTATTAATATGTAATATGGAGTAGTAATATGTAATATGGAGTGGTAATATGGAGTAGTAATATGGAGTAGTAATATGTAATATGGAGTAGTAATATGCAGTAGTACTATGTAATATGGAGTAGTAATATGGAGTAGTAACGTGTAATATGGAGTAGTAACATGTAATATGGAGTAGTGACATGTAATATGGAGTAGTAACATGTAATATGGAGTAGTGACATGTAATATGGAGTAGTAATATGGAGTAGTAATATGGAGTAGTAACATGTAATATGGAGTAGTAACATGGAGTAGTAATATGTAATATGGAGTAGTAATATGTAATATGGAGTAGTAATATGGAGTAGTAATATGGAGTAGTAATATGTAATATGGAGTAGTAATATGTAATATGGAGTAGTAATATGTAATACGGAGAAGTAATATGTAATATGGAGTAGTAATATTTAATATGGAGTAGTATTATGGAGTAGTAATATGGAAAATTGATTAGTAATATGTAAATTGTAGTAGTATTAATAGTAGTAATATGTAATATGTAAAATGGAGTAGTAATATGCAGTAGTACTATGTAATATGGAGTAGTAATATGCAATATGGAGTAGTAATATGGAGTAGTAATACAGTGGGGCAAAAAAGTATTTAGTCAGCCACCAATTGTGCAAGTTCTCCCACTTAAAAAGATGAGAGAGGCCTGTAATTTTCATCATAGGTACACTTCAACTATGACAGACCAAATACTTATTTTCCACCATAATTTGCAAATAAATCCATTAAAAATCCTACAATGTGATTTTCTGGATTTTCTTTTCTCATTTTGTCTGTCATAGTTGAAGTGTACCTATGATGAAAATTACAGGCCTCTCTCATCTTTTTAAGTGGGAGAACTTGCACAATTGGTGGCTGACTAAATACTTTTTTGCCCCACTGTATGTAATATGGAGTAGTAATATGCAATATGGAGTAGTAATATGTAATATGGAGTGGTAATATGGAGTAGTAATATGGAGTAGCAACATGTAAAATGTAGTAATATGTAATATGGAGTAGTAATATGTAAATAGTAGTAGTATTAATAGTAGTAATATGTAAATAGTAGTAGTATTAATAGTAGTAATATGTAAAATGAAGTAGTAATATGGAGTAGTAATCTGTAAAATGGAGTAGTAATATGGAGTAGTAACATGTAATATGGAGTAGTAACATGTAATATGGAGTAGTAATATGTAATATGGAGTAGTAACATGTAAAATGGAGTAGTAATATGGAGTAGTAACATGTAATATGGAGTAGTAATATGGCGTAGTAATATGGAGTAGTAATATGGAATATGGAGTGGTAATATGTAATATGGAGTAGTAATATGTAAAATGGAGTAGTAATATGTAAAACGGAGTAGTAATATGTAATATGGAGTAGTAATATGGAGTAGTAATATGTAATATGGAGTAGTAATATGGAAAATGGAGTTGTAGTAATATTTAATATGGAGTAGTATTATGGAAAATGGAGTAGTAATATGGAATAATATGCAGTAATATGCAGTAGTAGTATGGAAAATGGAGTTGTAGTAATATTTAATATGGAGTAGTATTATGGAAAATGGAGTAGTAATATGGAATAATATGCAGTAATATGCAGTAGTAGTATGGAAAATGGAGTTGTAATATGGAATACGGAGTAATATGGAGTATTAATATGTAATATGGAGTAGTAATATGTAGTAGTAACATGTAATATGGAGTAGCAACATGTAATATGGAGTAGTAATATGGAGTAGTAATATGGAGTAGTAATATGTAATATGGAGTAGTAATATGGAGTAGTAATATGTAATATGGAGTAGTAATATGGAGTAGCAACATGTAATATGGAGTAGTAATATGGAGTAGTAATATGTAATATGGAGTAGCAACACGTAATATGGAGTAGTAATATGGAGTAGTAATATGCAGTAGTAATATGTAATATGGAGTAGTAATATGTAATATGGAGTAGTAATATGGAGTAGTAATATGTAATATGGAGTAATAATATGTAATATGGAGTAGTAATATGGAGTAGTAATATGTAATATGGAGTAGTAATATGGAGTATGGAGTAGTAATATGAAGTAGTAATATGTAATATGGAGTAGTAATATGAAGTAGTAATATGTAATATGGAGTAGTAATATGGAGTAGTAATATGGAGTAGTAACATGTAATATGGAGTAGTAATATGTAATATGGAGTAGTAACATGTAATATGGAGTAGTAACATGGAGTTGTAATATGGAGTAATAATATGTAATGTGGAGTAGTAATATGGAGTAGTAATATGGAGTAATAATATGGAGTAGTAACATGTAATATGGAGTTGTAATATGGAGTTGTAATATGGAGTAGTAACATGGAGTTGTAATATGTAATATGGAGTAGTAATATGTAATATGGAGTAGTAATATGTAATATGGAGTAGTAATATGGAGTAGTAATATGTAATATGGAGTAGTAACATGGAGTTGTAATATGGAGTAGTAATATGGAGTAGTAATATGTAATATGGAGTAGTAATATAGAGTAGTAATATGTAATATGGAGTAGTAATATGTAATATGGAGTAGTAATATGGAGTAGTAATATGTAATATGGAGTAGTAACATGGAGTTGTAATATGGAGTTGTAATATGGAGTAGTAATATGGATTAGTAATATGGAGTAGTAATATGTAATATGGAGTAGTAACATGGAGTAGTAACATGTAATATGGAGTAGTAATATGGAGTAGTAATATGTAATATGGAATAGTAGCATGTAATATGGAGTAGTAACATGGAGTTGTAATATGGAGTAGTAATATGGAGTAGTAATATGTAATATGGAGTAATAATATGTAATGTGGAGTAGTAATATTCGCCTTTCAGCTGGACAATAACCTTCGACTCGAGGCCAAATATACACTGGAGTTGGTTACCAAGATGACAGTGAATGTTCCTTAGTGACCTAGTTACAGTTTGACTTAAATCGGCTTAAATCTATGGCAAGACTTAAAAATGGCTGTCAAGCATTGTAATCTTTGGATGAAACAAACTCTCCATTAGCTCAACCAAGTTTGTAAGTAGTGCTGGGCTGGAGCTAAAGCCTGCACCCCCTGTATCTCTCCAGGAGCATGACTCTGACTGGAACTAAAGCCTGCACCCCCTGTATCTCTCCAGGAGCATGACTCTGACTGGAACTAAAGCCTGCACCCCCTGTATCTCTCCAGGAGCATGACTCTGACTGGAACTAACGCCTGCACCCCCTGTATCTCTCCAGGAGCATGTCTCTGACTGGAGCTAAAGCCTGCACCCCCTGTATCTCTCCAGGAGCATGACTCTGACTGGAACTAAAGCCTGCAACCCCCTGTATCTCTCCAGGAGCATGACTCTGACTGGAACTAAAGCCTGCAACCCCCTGTATCTCTCCAGGAGCATGACTCTGACTGGAGCTAAAGCCTGCACCCCCCTGTATCTCTCCAGGAACACGACTCTGACTGGAGCTAAAGCCTGCACCCCCTGTATCTCTCCAGGAGCATGACTCTGACTGGAACTAAAGCCTGCACCCCCTGTATCTCTCCAGGAGCATGACTCTGACTGGAACTAAAGCCTGCACCCCCTGTATCTTTCCAGGAGCATGACCCTGACTGGAACTAAAGCCTGCACCCCCTGTATCTCTCCAGGAGCATGACTCTGACTGGAACTAAAGCCTGCACCCCCTGTATCTCTCCAGGAGCATGACTCTGACTGGAACTAAAGCCTGCACCCCCTGTATCTCTCCAGGAACATGACTCTGACTGGAACTAAAGCCTGCACCCCCTGTATCTCTCCAGGAGCATGACTCTGTCTCTGACTGGAACTAAAGCCTGCACCCCCTGTATCTCTCCAGGAGCATGACTCTGACTGGAACTAAAGCCTGCACCCCCTGTATCTCTCCAGGAACATGACTCTGACTGGAACTAAAGCCTGCACCCCCTGTGTCTCTCCAGGAGCATGACTCTGACTGGAACTAAAGCCTGCACCCCCTGTATCTCTCCAGGAGCATGACTCTGACTGGAACTAAAGCCTGCACCCCCTGTATCTCTCCAGGAGCATGACTCTGTCTCTGACTGGAGCTAAAGCCTGCAGCCCCTGTATCTCTCCAGGAGCATGACTCTGTCTCTGATTGGAACTAAAGCCTGCACCCCCTGTGTCTCTCCAGGAGCATGACTCTGACTGGAACTAAAGCCTGAACCCCCTTTATCTCTCCAGGAGCATGACTCTGTCTCTGACTGGAACTAAAGCCTGAACCCCCTGTATCTCTCCAGGAGCATGACTCACAGCTGTAATCGCTGCCAAAGGTGATGCTGACATGTTTGGTGATGCTAACAGGGCTGTGAATACTTATGTAAATGAGATATTTCTGTATTTTTATTTTTTTAATCTGCTGAAATATCTATAAACATGTTTTCACTTTGTCGTTATGGAGTATTGTGTGTAGATGGGTGAGAGAAAAAAAACATATATTTTAATCCATTTTAAATTCAGGCTGTAACACATCAAAATGTGGAATGAACCAATGAGAGGTGAATACCTTCTGAAGGCACTGTAGATAGATTCCTAAATATGTTCCTAATTTTCAATTATCTAAAAGATCAGATACATTTTGTAAATCTTCTAATGGCGCTTAGATACACACAGGCCTATTTTTACATGCCTTACTTTCTTTTATCTTTAATATTCTGAACCCGCCCCTCTCCATATATTCTAGTGAGTCTGCTGAGAACATTGTATTTAAAAGGTATGTGGTCCTTCCTGCAGTCAAAAGGCCGTCTAGCATCACTGAGAGGCCTTGACCAGGGCTACAACGAACAGGATGTTCAATCAAATCTAGTTTCAGGATATTTTACGTCCATAATAACAACTCATCCCTCTTGATTAGAAAGGACCAAAGGAAGCTGTCTCACAGCATAGAAGGATACTACATACACGAGTCTGCGCTTTGAAACTAACGCGTACTGACGCAGATAACAGTAGACCCCTTTCCTGCAGTCAAATTACCAAATCGCCCTCTAGGAGCCTCATGGGTGGAATGTTATTAATATTTGTCATAATTTCAAAAAATTAATAAATATTTCAAAACACCTGCTGAAAATCCGTTGTTTCTATGTCAAATGTTTTTGTTATATTTCAGTCTTCTATGATGTATTTAAAGTGTAATATTGGGATGCAAACTCAAATATGAATACATTTCAACTCTATATCTGACATGGTACAGGTGTCTGCTTTTTTTAAGCACATAACCATGTTTGTGAGATGTTGACTTTGGTTTCAAAGGAGATTTGTTTTTAGACGAACAAGAAACACTGTGTGTGACCCTGATTTAGCCCACTGCAGTAAAAGGTTTTAAAGAGATGGCTTTAGATACATTGAATGAAAACTTTTATGAGTTTTCAGGGTAGCCTGACAAAGTCAGGGTAGCCTGACTTTGTTGTCCTTAAGCCATTTTGCCACAACTTTGGAAGTATGCTTGGGGTCATTGTACATTTGGAAGACCCTCTTGAATTTGCAGACGTGTTGCTGTGCGTTTTGTTGCTGTGCGTTTTGTTGCCAACCTTACTTTACTAGCTGACAACTTTACGTTTGTTTTTTTTTCTTTTTAATTACCGTTTATATTTTTAGTTTTTCCATCACAACTTTTTTCCCTCATTCAACTTTTTCACTCCGGACGCTTTATCTGGACATGGTTCGTCAGCACTTTCAACAGCCGAAGCTAAGTAGTAACATTAACATGATGTCTTCTAATTGCAGTCGCTGTACTCATAATATACAGGAGAACGATCGCCTTATGGCGAGGATAGCTGTGCTGCAAGCCCAGCTTCAGACGCAATCGTTAGGCAAGGGTAATTTCAGTGTAGGAAAGGATGAAACAGCGTCTGTGCCACCAGTAAGTACAGATAGTAACGTTAGTATAAATCCCCCCGCACAGTCCCCGCAGCCGGACAACTTTCTCATGGCTTCTGGAGGGAAATGCTGTAGGAATGTAGCTCAACTGGTGTCGCTCATTCAGCCGACAGAAACTTTCAACCGGTTTTCCCCATTAAGTAGCGAGTCGGAGTCTGAGGCCGAGTCTTCTCTTGTCTCTACTCCTCCCGTTACGGGGTCTGAGACGCCGAAGGCTCCCACCATTAGCTCTGACAAATTGAAAACCCTAGTCATTGGCGACTCCATTACCCGCAGTATTAGACTTAAAACGAATCACCCAGCGATCATACACTGTTTACCAGGGGGCAGGGCTACCGACGTTAAGGCTAATCTGAAGATGGTGCTGGCTAAAGCTAAAACTGGCGAGTGTAGAGAGTATAGAGATATTGTTATCCACGTCGGCACCAACGATGTTAGGATGAAACAGTCAGAGGTCACCAAGCGCAACATAGCTTCAGCGTGTAAATCAGCTAGAAAGATGTGTCGGCATCGAGTAATTGTCTCTGGCCCCCTCCCAGTTAGGGGGAGTGACGAGCTCTACAGCAGAGTCTCACAACTCAATCGCTGGTTGAAAACTGTTTTCTGCCCCTCCCAAAAGATAGAATTTGTAGATAATTGGCCCTCTTTCTGGGACTCACCCACAAACAGGACCAAGCCTGACCTGCTGAGGAGTGACGGACTCCATCCTAGCTGGAGGGGTGCTCTCATCTTATCTACCAACATAGACAGGGCTCTAACTCCTCTAGCTCCACAATGAAATAGGGTGCAGGCCAGGCAGCAGGCTGTTAGCCAACCTGCCAGCTTAGTGGAGTCTGCCACTAGCATAATCAGTGTAGTCAGCTCAGCCATCCCCATTGAGACTGTGTCTGTGCCTCGACCTAGGTTGGACAAAACTAAACATGGCGGTGTTCGCCTTAGCAATCTCATTAGGATAAAGACCTCCTCCATTCCTGCCATTATTGAAAGAGATCATGATACCTCACATCTCAAAATAGGGTTACTTAATGTTAGATCCCTCACTTCAAAGGCAGTTATAGTCAATGAACTAATCACTGATCATAATCTTGATGTGATTGGCCTGACTGAAACATGGCTTAAGCCTGATGAATTTACTGTGTTAAATGAGGCCTCTCCTCCTGGTTACACTAGTGACCATATCCCCCGTGCATCCCGCAAAGGCGGAGGTGTTGCTAACATTTACGATAGCAAATTTCAATTTACAAAAAAAAAATGACGTTTTCGTCTTTTGAGCTTCTAGTCATGAAATCTATGCAGCCTACTCAATCACTTTTTATAGCTACTGTTTACAGGCCTCCTGGGCCATATACAGCGTTCCTCTCTGAGTTCCCTGAATTCCTATCGGACCTTGTAGTCATAGCAGATCATATTCTAATTTTTGGTGATTTTAATATTCATATGGAGAAGTCCACAGACCCACTCCAAAAGGCTTTCGGAGCCATCATCGACTCAGTGGGTTTTGTCCAACATGTCTCTGGACCTACTCACTGCCACAGTCATACTCTGGACCTAGTTTTGTCCCATGGAATAAATGTTGTAGATCTTAATGTTTTTCCTCATAATCCTGGACTATCGGACCACCATTTTATTACGTTTGCAATCGCAACAAATAATCTGCTCAGACCCCAACCAAGGAGCATCAAAAGTCGTGCTATAAATTCTCAGACAACACAAAAATTCCTTGATGCCCTTCCAGACTCCTTCTGCCTACCCAAGGACGTCAGAGGACAAAAATCAGTTAACCACCTAACTGAGGAACTCAATTTAACCTTGCGCAATACCCTAGATGCAGTTGCACCCCTAAAAACGAAAAACATTTGTCATAAGAAACTAGCTCCCTGGTATACAGAAAATACCCGAGCTCTGAAGCAAGCTTCCAGAAAATTGGAACGGAAATGGCGCCACACCAAACTGGAAGTCTTCCGACTAGCTTGGAAAGACAGTACCGTGCAGTATCGAAGAGCCCTCACTGCTGCTCGATCATCCTACTTTTCCAACTTAATTGAGGAAAATAAGAACAATCCAAAATTTATTTTTGATACTGTTGCAAAGCTAACTAAAAAGCAGCATTCCCCAAGAGAGGATGGCTTTCACTTCAGCAGTAATAAATTCATGAACTTCTTTGAGGAAAAGATCATGACCATTAGAAAGCAAATTACGGACTCCTCTTTAAATCTGCGTATTCCTCCAGGGCTTAGCTGTCCTGGATCTGCACAGCTCTGCCAGGGCCTGGGATCGGGAGAGACACTTAAGTGTTTTAGTACTATATCTCTTGACACAATGATGAAAATAATCATGGCCTCTAAACCTTCAAGCTGCATACTGGATCCTATTCCAACTAAACTACTGAAAGAGCTGCTTCATGTGCTTGGCCCTCCTATGTTGAACATAATAAACGGCTCTCTATCCACCGGATGTGTACCAAACTCACTAAAAGTGGCAGTAATAAAGCCTCTCTTGAAAAAGCCAAACCTTGACCCGGAAAATATAAAAAACTATCGGCCTATATCGAATCTTCCATTCCTCTCAAAAATTTTAGAAAAAGCTGTTGCGCAGCAACTCACTGCCTTCCTGAAGACAAACAATGTATACGAAATGCTTCAGTCTGGTTTTAGACCCCATCATAGCACTGAGACTGCACTTGTGAAGGTGGTAAATGACCTTTTAATGGCGTCAGACCGAGGCTCTGCATCTGTCCGCGTGCTACTAGACCTTAGTGCTGCCTTTGACACCATCGATCACCACATTCTTTTGGAGAGACTGGAAACCCAAATTGGCCTACACGGACAAGTTCTGGCCTGGTTTAGATCTTATCTGTCGGAAAGATATCAGTTTGTCTCTGTGAATGGTTTGTCCTCTGACAAATCAACTGTACATTTCGGTGTTCCTCAAGGTTCCGTTTTAGGACCACTATTGTTTTCACTATATATTTTACCTCTTGGGGATGTTATTCGAAAACATAATGTTAACTTTCACTGCTATGCGGATGACACACAGCTGTACATTTCAATGAAACATGGTGAAGCCCCAAAATTGCCCTCGCCAGAAGCCTGTGTTTCAGACATAAGGAAGTGGATGGCTGAAAACTTTCTACTTTTAAACTCGGACAAAACAGAGATGCTTGTTCTAGGTCCCAAGAAACAAAGAGATCTTCTGTTAAATCTGACAATTAATCTTGATGGTTGTAAAGTCGTCTCAAATAAAACTGTGAAGGACCTCGGCGTTACTCTTGACCCTGATCTCTCTTTTGACGAACATATCAAGACTGTTTCAAGGACAGCTTTTTTCCATCTACGTAACATTGCAAAAATCAGAAATTTTCTGTCCAAAAATGATGCAGAAAAATTAATCCATGCATTTGTTACTTCTAGGTTAGACTACTGCAATGCTCTACTTTCCGGCTACCCGGATAAAGCACTAAATAAACTTCAGTTAGTGCTAAATACGGCTGCTAGAATCCTGACTAGAACCAAGAAATTTGATCATATTACTCCAGTGCTAGCTTCCCTACACTGGCTTCCTGTTAAGGCAATGGCTGATTTCAAGGTTTTACTGTTAACCTATAAAGCGTTACATGGGCTTGCTCCTACTTATTTTTCCGAGTTGGTCCTGCCGTACATACCTACACGTACGCTACGGTCACAAGACACAGGCCTCCTAATTGTCCCTAGAATTTCTAAGCAAACAGCTGGAGGCAGGGCTTTCTCCTATAGATCTCCATTTTTATGGAACGTTCTGCCTACCCATGTGAGAGACGCAGACTCGGTCTCAACCTTTAAGTCTTTACTGAAGACTTATCTCTTCAGTAGGTCATATGATTGAGTGTAGTCTGGCCCAGGAGTGTGAAGGTGAACGGAAAGGCTCTGGAGCAACGAACCGCCCTTGCTGTCTCTGCCTGGCCGGTTCCCCTCTCTCCCCTGGGATTCTCTGCCTCTAACCCTATTACAGGGGCTGAGTCACTGGCTTACTGGTGCTCTTTCATGCCGTCCCTAGGAGGGGTGCGTCACTTGAGTGGGTTGAGTTACTGACGTGATCTTCCTGTCTGGGTTGGCGCCCCCCCTTGGTTTGTGCTGTGGTGGAGATCTTTGTGGGCTATACTCGGCCTTGTCTCAGGATTGTAAGTTGGTGGTTGAAGATATCCCTCTAGTGGTGCGGGGGCTGTGCTTTGGCAAAGTGGGTGGGGTTATATCCTTCCTGTTTGGCCCTGTCCGGGGGTATCATCGGATGGGGCCACAGTGTCTCCTGACCCCTCCTGTCTCAGCCTCCAGTATTTATGCTGCAGTAGTTTATGTGTCGGGGGGCTAGGGTCAGTTGGTTATATCTGGAGTACTTCTCCTGTCTTATCCAGTGTCCTGTGTGAATTTAAGTATGCTCTCTCTAATTCTCTCCTTCTCTCTTTCTTTCTCTCTCTCGGAGAACCTGAGCCCTAGGACCATACGTCAGGACTACCGGGCATGATGACTCCTTGCTGTCCCCAGTCAACTGTTCTGCCTGCGGTTATGGAACCCCTACCTGTCCCAGACCTGCTGCTTTCAACTCTTAATGATCGGCTATGAAAAGCCAACTGACATTTATTCTTGATTATTATTTGACCATGCTTGTCATTTATGAACATTTTGAAAATCTTGGCTCTCTCTAATTCTCTCCTTCTCTCTTTCTTTCTCTCTCTCGGAGGACCTGAGCCCTAGGACCATACGTCAGGACTACCGGGCATGATGACTCCTTGCTGTCCCCAGTCCACCTGGCCTTGTTGCTGTCCCAGTTTCAACTGTTCTGCCTGCGGTTATGGAACCCCTACCTGTCCCAGACCTGCTGTTTTCAACTCTTAATGATCGGCTATGAAAAGCCAACTGACATTTATTCCTGATTATTATTTGACCATGCTTGTCATTTATGAACATTTTGAAAATCTTGGCTCTCTCTAATTCTCTCCTTCTCTCTTTCTTTCTCTCTCTCGGAGGACCTGAGCCCTAGGACCATACGTCAGGACTACCGGGCATGATGACTCCTTGCTGTCCCCAGTCAACTGTTCTGCCTGCGGTTATGGAACCCCTACCTGTCCCAGACCTGCTGCTTTCAACTCTTAATGATCGGCTATGAAAAGCCAACTGACATTTATTCTTGATTATTATTTGACCATGCTTGTCATTTATGAACATTTTGAAAATCTTGGCTCTCTCTAATTCTCTCCTTCTCTCTTTCTTTCTCTCTCTCGGAGGACCTGAGCCCTAGGACCATACGTCAGGACTACCGGGCATGATGACTCCTTGCTGTCCCCAGTCCACCTGGCCTTGTTGCTGTCCCAGTTTCAACTGTTCTGCCTGCGGTTATGGAACCCCTACCTGTCCCAGACCTGCTGTTTTCAACTCTTAATGATCGGCTATGAAAAGCCAACTGACATTTATTCCTGATTATTATTTGACCATGCTTGTCATTTATGAACATTTTGAAAATCTTGGCTCTCTCTAATTCTCTCCTTCTCTCTTTCTTTCTCTCTCTCGGAGGACCTGAGCCCTAGGACCATACGTCAGGACTACCGGGCATGATGACTCCTTGCTGTCCCCAGTCCACCTGGCCTTGCTGCTATTCCAGTTTCAACTGTTCTGCCTGCGGTTATGGAACCCCTACCTGTCCCAGACCTGCTGTTTTCAACTCTTAATGATCGGCTATGAAAAGCCAACTGACATTTATTCCTGATTATTATTTGACCATGCTTGTCACTTATGAACATTTTGAACATCTTGCCCATGTTCTGTTATAATCTCCACCCGGCACAGCCAGAAGAGGACTGGCCACCCCTCATAGCCTGGTTCCTCTCTAGGTTTCTTCCTAGGTTTTGGCCTTTCTAGGGAGTTTTTCCTAGCCACCGTGCTTCTACACCTGCATTGCTTGCTGTTTGGGGTTTTAGGCTGGGTTTCTGTACAGCACTTCGAGATATTAGCTGATGTACGAAGGGGTATATAAAATAAACTTGATTTGATTTGATTTGATTATGAGGAAATCTATTGGCCAGCAAGTGGGAGGGTTTCCAGCAGTTTAATTAAATGTATTCAGTAAGGGAGAGCCACTCCCAAAGAGCTCGTTGCCCACCTGCATAAGGTAAGTCTGAATTACAAATACTGAGACGGGTTTAAATCAAAACGTGTGGCAAAGGCATACATTTTCTCAGTCTGAATTACAAATACTGAGACGGGTTTAAATCAAAACGTGTGGCAAAGGCATACATTTTCTAAGTCTGAATCGGGCCCTTTATGAATATGGGCACTGGTCACCTATATAGGTACCATCAACACATCTATTGATTTGGAATAGATAATATTTGATCAGGATGATGATTAGGTCTCATTGATACGGTGAGGAGGAGGAGGAGGAGGAGAGGAAGAGAGAGGGAAGAGATGGAAATAAATGATGAGTGAAAAGAGGAGAATATAGTGGTAGAGGGAGAGGAGATAAAGGAATGAGAGACACCTGTGGCTTTAACACAACAGTGCCCTCTATAGTAATTATTGGGTAAGTACATATTACTGAAACAGTTCATAGGTGAAGGGTGAAGTTGCCCCTAGACACTGATCTTGGGTCAGTTTAACATTGTCCCCCACTAATGGTTAATGTTAGGATTGGGGGAGGGTGAAGCTGGTCCTAGATCTGTACCTAGGGAAAACTAGGAGCAAAATGAATCACACACAGAAACACAGAAGCACCTGAGTCCGTGGTGGAACGTTCCGGGAGCGGGTGGCCGGGGCGTCTTTGGAATGGTGCGACTCGGCCAGCGTTCCAAGCAGGGCGTGCAGCGGAGAGCGGGAAGCCCAGGGCGTGCAGCGGAGGGATACCAGGAAGACCTGCTGTAGTTCACTGCAGACACTTCGGAAACCTACGAACAACCAAACCTACAGTGTATGACTTTAAGGTTGAAGCATACCGTGGTAACCAACAGGATAAAGCAAATTGACGATGAGCGCTCCAATGAGCATTACACTACATCAGTTTCAGTTACTCTTCTTCTCCAATGAGCTCTAAACTACATGAGTTTCATTGTTACCACACGTAAATACATCACTGTAAAAGGACTAGTAGAGAGAATGCTACAGACACAGTGGAATCATTGAACAAAATCAGAAATTTATTGATGAATCACAACAGGTTTCTTTGAATCAAAGCAACAATAATTAGCGACAAAAAAGAAGAATAAATACAGTAAAACATCAACTGCGGTGTTCCTCACCTGGCTTACTGTAAAAAGCAGAACAAAGGTTTTATTACTGTACTTCTATATTTCCATCAACCCTGTCTTGTGGATTTGGCCACAGGTTCTCATCCACATCACAATGGATGTTTTCATTAGCCAAACATCTTGGGAAGAATATTCGGGTGAATCCAGGCCTGACACTGGTCTGCCGTGATGTCATTGCATGCGTCATCCATGGCCTGGAGAAGGGTGGCTTGTTCGTGAGGGCGCCTTCCACCTCCTTTTGGAGAAATATTCCTCAATCGGGTTAAGGAAAGGAGAGTATGGGGGTAAGTACAGGGTGGTAAATTGTAGATGGGCCTGAAAACATGCTTGCACCATTTGAGCATGGTGGAACCTGACATTATCCCACACAGTGACATAGGTCACACCATCCGCTCTACAGACCTGATTTATCTCACCAAGGAAGGTTACAAGGAGAGCTGCATTATATGATCCAATACAAGGTCTGCGTCGGCATCCTGCTCCATCACCCTCTAAAAATACATTTTGGAAAGAGAATTACTGATTACAAGGTAGAATTTTGGGGGGAATTTTTCACAACAGGCATCTTGAAACTGAACATACCTGAACATACTCAGTCCTCAGTTGCTTCACTCTTGTCTGCATTTCTTTTCAAAAGGCACACGGTATAGCTGTTTTAGAGACACCTGGTGCCTTTTCAGCATGTTGCAATAGTCGTCAAACTTATGGCTTCCACATTGTTGAACATCATTGTCCAAGATGTGCTGCCTAATTTCGGTAAGGCGAATACCATTTCTGGCCCGAACCAAATTGACCACGACACGCTCTTATTGGTCAGTCAGAACTTTGCCTCTGCCTCCCCTATTTGGCCTAGTCTCAAATCTGCAGGGAAAAGGACAGTATGGCTCAGTTGGTAGAGCATGGCGCTTGCAACGCCAGGGTTGTGGGTTCAATTCCCACGGGGGGACCAGGGTTCAATTCCCACTGGGGGACCAGGATGAATATGTATGAACTTTCCAATTTGTAAGTCGCTCTGGATAAGAGCGTCTGCTAAATGACTTAAATGTAAAATGAACACATTTAGTCACATCACCTACTCTGTGGTACACATTGGCATGCAGTAAACAGTCATTTGACAGTTGAGAGTAGCCTAATGTTTAGTGCATGCTGAAGACTTAGCGGTTCTCATTGAGGAAAGTTCTGATGACCGAGGCCACGATTGATCTTCTGAGGTTTGATTGAATCATTGTAGCTGCCTCAGTCGTTGTCATGCCATGATTTACGACATGGTGTACAACTATTGCTAGGATTTCATTGGACACTCTTTGTTGTTGCTGCCACTGTCTTGGTCCGTGGCCTCGTCCTCTACCACGTTCCCCCGCACCTCTCAAACGAGGTTCACAACCACCTCTCAGAAGGGGTGCTTGTCCCCTGCCATTCCTTTGACCACCACATCTTCCTCGTCTTCCTCCTCCCACTGCTTGACCTCTATTGTGACCTGGATCCCCTACCGGCTCCATGTTATCGCTATGTTGTTGTAGGTGGATACCACTCATTTCACTATATACTCGTACCACAATGTGAAATCAATCATCAGTAACGAGTTGGCAGTATTGGGAAATCGATTAGAAGGGCCTGCATACATACTCACCTGGCCACTTTATTAGGTACACCTGCGTGTTATCGCAAATAGCCTGCTCCTTCGAACAGCGAATCATGTGGCTGCCTGCAACTCAATATATAGAGTAGAGAGCTTTAGTTGTTGTTCGACCAAACATTAGAACGGGCAAGATGCGTAACCTAAGCATCTTTGACCGTGGTATGATTGTTGGTGCCACACATGGTGGTTCCAGCATCTCAGAAACCGCTGCCCTCCTGGGATTTTTACACACTACAGTCTCTGGAGTTTACAGAGAATGGTGCGATAAACAAAACACATTCAGTAAGCAGCATTTCTGTGGGCAAAAACACCTTGTTAATGAGAGAGGTCAGAGGAGAAAGTCCAGACTCATTCAAGACAATAGAAAGGCCACAAATGCTAAAAAAACAGCAGTTTAAAACAGTATTGTGCAGAAGGGCATCTCTTAACATACAACACAGTGAATAATTCAGGCTGTTGTGGAGGTAAAAGTTGGTCCTACCCAGTAGTAGATAGGTGTACCTAATAAAATGGCCGGTGAGTGTACAGTCATGTCAAATCTCAAAAACATGGTCTGGAAAAGTGGTACATGGAACCATAGAAACAGTGTCCGATAAAGAATGATGATGAAATATTTCATCCATAGATAATGTGGTCCAATTGGTTCATGTTCCACGGTAATTGGGTGTCAATGGATCTCGTTATCCTGAAACTTTCATGATCTAAACATGGAATATTGTTCGTCAGTTTCCATAAAACTACGCATTAAGTGTAATGCAACAGTTACTTATCATTTTGAGCCGTTGTATCATGTGAAAGTTAGATCACTGTGTCGTGTCTTTGACTATGCCAGATTAATTGCTATGACATGCTATTCTATAAAATAATTTCTCCATAATTAATATTACCTGATTGAACTAATCATGTAAATGTTAATTAACTAGAGAGGGACACCACGAAAGAATATTTATAGAGCTGTTATCTTTCGAATAAACTCTTAAAGATTTAGTAAGATTTTACATCCATAACAGTCACATTAATCGTCATTTTATTCAGTCTCATCTGAAAGTTGTAAGTCCTTGATTATCTGCAAGAATCCTGGCTAACAAGTTGAATCAGCAATACAAAATTGGGTTTAATTATTTATTTACTAAATACCTAACTAATCACACAGAATCACACATATACAATTAAATCATAACTTGATCACAAATTACGTCACACAGAAAAACGTCCCTAGCGGGCGGAATAGATATGACAGCTTGTTACACAAAGGGAAGGGGCTGAGTCTTAGTGAAAGAGCGGGAGACTGGAACATAGGCGAGCTGTGCTATCGTAAATACAGTATCTTATGCATTCTAAATTACCGCCCATTCGAAAAGGAAAATGCAATGAATATTTACTCTGAGCTGCGCTTCAGTAGGTTGGTGGTAGATGGACCGTGTCGCCAACCCGAGTCCTCTGTCCTTTGGAGAATGTCTCTGGTAGTCACGGGATACGTTGTGTGTAGTAGACGGGATACTTGGACTGTCCTTCCTAACCTGCGTTTAGCTGTTGCTAACTCAACGGCTAGGAGATATCACCTCTGTAGTGAATACGAGTTCAAAGTTCATACCATTCACAATCAAAGTCCATGCTGATGTTGGCTTTATCACTTCTGTAGTTATTATCTGAACCATTCTGACACCGGACCGTCATCCTGGTGTACCCGGAACAGAAAGTTATATTCTTGGCAATGGCTTTTATAGTGGAGGGAGAGGGGTGTGTCTGAAAAGTTTATAACCCATGCCTCTTCACAGGGGCGGGCCACTGTGAGCAGAGGAACACTTATGAAAGTCCAGATCTCTCATTTGGAAGCTAAAATTACATTTCACCTCTTCACAAATAATGTCATATTCAAACATTTGAATTAAACAACAATTCCATGTGAATCCGATATCTCTGACATTTAGACTTTCCACAGTAGAGTTTATGTCATTCTATCATTGATGAGAATGTGTCAGAGGGCAACCGAACTGACATAATATACCTTAAGTACCACCGCATATGTTCAGTTGGTCGGATTACCAGAATATAGTTCATTTCCCCCCACTTCTGATGTTCCCAGAATCTCTATGTTAACCCATGGGTTTCCTTATGTCACATCAGTTATAGTAGGGAGAGAGAAAAAGGGGGAAAGAGGTATTTATGACTGTCATAAACCTACCCACAGGCCAACGTCATGACAACTGTAATGACATGAATAGACCGTCATCTCAAATGTAATGTGTGAATTGCATTTTTGAAATGGTAATACTTTGATGTTAAGTTGTGTCATTTTGAACAGGTGATTTTAGTTCAACGACCACATGATCTGAGCTTTATGTGTTTTGTATCCAAGCAATTTTGTTAAAAGTGTTAATAGTTTTGAAAGATTTGCATATTTACGATGATCGGTTGTGAGTTTTGTGTCTAGACTTTTGTAAAATGACATCAAGGTTCTGAAATTAGTGCCAAAGTGATTGTAAAAATACCTGTATGAGCCTCCTGGGACGGTGCGCTACCCGTCTCATCATCGCCCTTTTTCAGACTCATAAATATCAGAGTAGAATAACCGGCGTTCTCCGGTAACGACAGGGAGCAGCGCTGCGTTTCTATGGTTTCACTATGGGAGAGGGTGGACTGTGTGTGTGTGTGTGTGTGTGTGTGTGTGTGTGTGTGTGTGTGTGTGTGTGTGTGTGTGTGTGTGTGTGTGTGTGTGTGTGTGTGTGTGTGTGTGTGTGTGTGTGTGTGTGTGTGTGTGTGTGTGATATCACCTCAGGGTAATTGTGAGGAGGCTCGAGACAGCAATAAACTAGGGGGACCGAAGGCGCCCGTTTCAACCAGTGTAATTAATTACTCCGCACGCTCTCTTAATTACAAACGAGGCTTGAGTGCCTGTCTGCCAGCACCCATTAATTTAACTCTTCTCTTCCTCTTAATTAGAGTTCTTTGCAGCCGGAATGAAGGGACTATTTCCTTAATTAGTCTGTATTTAGAGTTCTGGAAGGAGAATTATAGGACTACAGTCACATATAAATTAACTAATTGAAGACCTACAGTCACCTATAAACAACCTAATTGAAGGCCTACAGTCACCTATAAACGACCTAATTGAAGGCCTACAGTCACCTATAAATGACCTAATTGAAGGCCTACAGTCACCTAATTGAAGCCCTACAGTCACCTATAAATGACCTAATTGAAGGCCTACAGTCACCTATAAATGACCTAATTGAAGGCCTACAGTCACCTATAAACAACCTAGTTGAAGACCTATATGCTATACAGGGGCTTGCGAAACTATTCACCCCCTTTGGCATTTTTCCTATTTTGTTGCCTTACAACCTGGAATTAAAATAGATTTTTGGGGGGATTTGTATCATTTTATTTACACGACATGCCTACTACTTTGAAGATGCTAAATATTGTTTATCGTGAAACAAACAAGAAATAAGACAAAAAAACTGAAAACTTAAGCGTACATAACTATTCACCCCCCCAAAGTCAACACTTTGTAGAGCCACCTTTGCAGCAATTACAGCTGCAAGTCTCTTGGGGTATGTCTCTATAAGCTTGGCACATCTAGTCACTGGGATTTTTGCCCATTCTTCAAGGCAAAACTGCTCCAGCTCCTTCAAGTTGGATGGGTTCCGCTGGTGTACAGCAATCTTTAAGTCATACCACAGATTCTCAATTGGATTGAGGTCTGGGCTTTGACTAGGCCATTCCAAGACATTTAAATGTTTCCCCTTAAACCACTTGAGTGTTGCTTTAGCAGAATACTTAGGGTCATTGTCCTGCTGGAAGGTGAGCCTCCGTCCCAGTCTCAAATCTCTGGAAGACTGAAACAGGTTTCCCTCAAGAATTTCCCTGTATTTAGCGCCCTCCATCATTCCTTCCATTCTGACCAGTTTCCCTGTCCCTGCCGATGAAAAACATCCCCACAGCATGATGCTGCCACCACCATGCTTCACTGTGGGGATGGTGTTCTCAGGGTGATGAGAGGTGTTGTGTTTGCGCCAGACATAGCGTTTTGCTTGATGGCCATAAAGCTAATGTTTTGTCTCATCTGACCAGAGTACCTTCTTCCATACGTTTGGGGAGTCTCCCACATGCCTTTTGGCGAACACCAAACGTGTTTGCTTATTCTTTTCTTTAAGTGTTTTTTTTCTGGCCACTCTTCCGTAAAGCCCAGCTCTGTGGAGTGGACGGCTTAAAGTGGTCCTATGAACAGATACTCCAATCTCCGCTGTGGAGCTTTTCAGCTCCTTCTGGGTTATCTTTGGTCTCTTTGTTGCCTCTCTGATTAATGCCCTCCTTGCCTGGTCTGTGAGTTTTGGTGGGCGGCCCTCTCTTGGCAGGTTTGTTGTGGTGCCATATTCTTTCCATTTTTTAAATAATGGATTTAATGGTGCTCTGTGGGATGTTCAAAGTTTCAGATATTTTTTTATAACCCAACCCTGATCTGTAATTCTCCACAACTTTGTCTCTGACCTGTTTGGAGAGCTCCTTGGTCTTCATGGTGCCGCTTACTTGGTGGTGCCCCTCGCTTAGTGGTGTTGCAGACTCTGGGGCCTTTCAGAACAGGTGTATATATATACTGAGATCATGTGACAGATCATGTGACACTTAGATTGCACACAGGTCGACTTTATTTAACTAATTATGTGACTTCTGAAGGTAACTGGTTGCACTAGATCTTATTTAGGGGCTTCATAGCAAAGGGGGTGAATACATATGCATGCACCACATTTCCGTTTGTTATTTTTTAGAATTTTTGGAAACATTTTAATTTTGTCATTTCACGACACCAATTTTGACTATTTTGTGTATGTCAATTACATGAAATCCAAATAAAAATCAATTTAAATTACAGGTTGTAACTAAAATTAGGAAAAACTCCAAGGGGGATGAATACTTTTGCAAGGCAGTGTGGTGTCTTAATATGGAGGCAAGCTGTCCTTCTCTAGGATTTAACCAATGAACAACCATTTAGCTGTCCTTACCTAGGATTTAACCAATGAACAACCATTTAGCTGTCCTTATCTAGGATTTAACCAATGAACAACCATTTAGCTGTCCTTATCTAGGATTTAACAATGAACAACCATTTAGCTGTCCTTATCTAGGATTTAACCAATGAACAACCATTTAGCTGTCCTTATCTAGGATTTACCAATGAACAACCATTTAGCTGTCCTTACCTAGGATTTAACCAATGAACAACCATTTAGCTGTCCTTATCTAGGATTTAACCAATGAACAACCATTTAGCTGTCCTTATCTAGGATTTAACAATGAACAACCATTTAGCTGTCCTTATCTAGGATTTAACCAATGAACAACCATTTAGCTGTCCTTATCTAGGATTTACCAATGAACAACCATTTAGCTGTCCTTACCTAGGATTTAACCAATGAACAACCATTTAGCTGTCCTTATCTAGGATTTAACCAATGAACAACCATTTAGCTGTCCTTATGTAGGATTTAACCAATGAACAACCATTTAGCTGTCCTTCTCTAGGATTTAACCAATGAACAACCATTTAGCTGTCCTTATCTAGGATTTAACCAATGAACAACCATTTAGCTGTCCTTCTCTAGGATTTAACCAATGAACAACCATTTAGCTGTCCTTATCTAGGATTTAACCAATGAACAACCATTTAGCTGTCCTTACCTAGGATTTAACCAATGAACAACCATTTAGCTGTCCTTACCTAGGATTTAACCAATGAACAACCATTTAGCTGTCCTTACCTAGGATTTAACCAATGAACAACCATTTAGCTGTCCTTATCTAGGATTTAACCAATGAACAACCATTTAGCTGTCCTTATCTAGGATTTAACAATGAACAACCATTTAGCTGTCCTTATGTAGGATTTAACCAATGAACAACCATTTAGCTGTCCTTATCTAGGATTTAACCAATGAACAACCATTTAGCTGTCCTTATGTAGGATTTAACCAATGAACAACCATTTAGCTGTCCTTCTCTAGGATTTAACCAATGAACAACCATTTAGCTGTCCTTATGTAGGATTTAACCAATGAACAACCATTTAGCTGTCCTTCTCTAGGATTTAACCAATGAACAACCATTTAACTGTCCTTATCTAGGATTTAACCAATGAACAACCATTTAGCTGTCCTTACCTAGGATTTAACCAATGAACAACCATTTAGCTGTCCTTACCTAGGATTTAACCAATGAACAACCATTTAGCTGTCCTTATCTAGGATTTAACCAATGAACAACCATTTAGCTGTTCTTACCTAGGATTTAACCAATGAACAACCATTTAGCTGTCCTTATCTAGGATTTAACCAATGAACAACCATTTAGCTGTCCTTATCTAGGATTTAACAATGAACAACCATTTAGCTGTCCTTATGTAGGATTTAACCAATGAACAACCATTTAGCTGTCCTTATGTAGGATTTAACCAATGAACAACCATTTAGCTGTCCTTATGTAGGATTTAACCAATGAACAGCCATTTAGCTGTCCTTATCTAGGATTTAACCAATGAACAACCATTTAGCTGTCCTTATGTAGGATTTAACCAATGAACAACCATTTAGCTGTCCTTACCTAGGATTTAACAATGAACAACCATTTAGCTGTCCTTATCTAGGATTTAACCAATGAACAACCATTTAGCTGTCCTTATCTAGGATTTAACCAATGAACAACCATTTAGCTGTCCTTATGTAGGATTTAACCAATGAACAACCATTTAGCTGTCCTTATGTAGGATTTAACCAATGAACAGCCATTTAGCTGTCCTTATGTAGGATTTAACCAATGAACAGCCATTTAGCTGTCCTTATCTAGGATTTAACCAATGAACAACCATTTAGCTGTCTTTATGTAGGATTTAACCAATGAACAACCATTTAGCTGTCCTTACCTAGGATTTAACAATGAACAACCATTTAGCTGTCCTTATCTAGGATTTAACCAATGAACAACCATTTAGCTGTCCTTATCTAGGATTTAACAATGAACAACCATTTAGCTGTCCTTATCTAGGATTTAACCAATGAACAGCCATTTAGCTGTCCTTACCTAGGATTTAACAATGAACAGCCATTTAGCTGTCCTTACCTAGGATTTAACCAATGAACAACCATTTAGCTGTCCTTATATAGGATTTAACCAATGAACAACCATTTAGCTGTCCTTACCTAGGATTTAACCAATGAACAACCATTTAGCTGTCCTTCTCTAGGATTTAACCAATGAACAACCATTTAGCTGTCCTTATCTAGGATTTAACCAATGAACAACCATTTAGCTGTCCTTATCTAGGATTTAACCAATGAACAACCATTTAGCTGTCCTTATGTAGGATTTAACCAATGAACAACCATTTAGCTGTCCTTATGTAGGATTTAACCAATGAACAGCCATTTAGCTGTCCTTATCTAGGATTTAACCAATGAACAGCCATTTAGCTGTCCTTATCTAGGATTTAACCAATGAACAACCATTTAGCTGTCCTTATCTAGGATTTAACCAATGAACAACCATTTAGCTGTCCTTTTCTAGGATTTAACCAATGAACAACCATTTAGCTGTCCTTATATAGGATTTAACCAATGAACAACCATTAGCTGTCCTTATATAGGATTTACCAATGAACAACCATTTAGCTGTCCTTATCTAGGATTTAACCAATGAACAACCATTTAGCTGTCCTTATCTAGGATTTAACCAATGAACAACCATTTAGCTGTCCTTATGTAGGATTTAACCAATGAACAACCATTTAGCTGTCCTTATCTAGGATTTAACCAATGAACAGCCATTTAGCTGTCCTTATCTAGGATTTAACCAATGAACAGCCATTTAGCTGTCCTTATCTAGGATTTAACCAATGAACAACCATTTAGCTGTCCTTACCTAGGATTTAACCAATGAACAACCATTTAGCTGTCCTTCTCTAGGATTTAACAATGAACAACCATTTAGCTGTCCTTACCTAGGATTTAACCAATGAACAACCATTTAGCTGTCCTTATCTAGGATTTACCAATGAACAACCATTTAGCTGTCCTTATATAGGATTTAACCAATGAACAACCATTTAGCTGTCCTTACCTAGGATTTAACCAATGAACAACCATTTAGCTGTCCTTACCTAGGATTTAAACAGTGACTAAACATGTAGCTTTCCTTTTCTAGGATTTAAACAATGAACAACCATTTTATCAACTTCCACTGTCCTCAAAGAGTTGCTGAATTTCCTCTTCACGTCTATGTACAGAAAGGAGCCAGAATGAGGCGACCATGTGCGATCTACATAGTCCCGAGAGGGAAATTGTAGGCTGTATATTCATGTAGAGAATTTAATCTATTGCGTGAGGAACTTTAACAAGTAGAAAGGAGCAATAACAGAGACAATAGAGAAAGAACAGAGACAATAGAGAAAGAACAGAGACAATAGAGAAAGGAGAAAGAACAGAGACAATAGAGAAAGAACAGAGACAATAGAGAAAGAACAGAGACAATAGAGAAAGAACAGAGACAATAGAGAAAGAACAGAGACACTAGAGAAAGAACAGAGACACTAGAGAAAGAACAGAGACACTAGAGAAAGAACAGAGACACTAGAGAAAGAACAGAGACACTAGAGAAAGAACGGAGACAATAGAGAAAGAATAGAGACAATAGATAAAGAACAGAGACAATAGAGAAAGAACAGAGACAATAGAGAAAGAACAGAGACAATAGAGAAAGGAGAAAGAACAGAGACAATAGAGAAAGAACAGAGACAATAGAGAAAGATCAGAGACAATAGAGAAAGAACAGAGACAATAGAGAAAGAACAGAGACAATAGAGAAAGAACAGAGACACTAGAGAAAGAACAGAGACAATAGAGAAAGAACAGAGACACTAGAGAAAGAACAGAGACACTAGAGAAAGAACAGAGACACTAGAGAAAGAACGGAGACAATAGAGAAAGAACGGAGACAATAGATAAAGAACAGAGACAATAGAGAAAGAACAGAGACACTAGAGAAAGAACAGAGACACTAGAGAAAGAACAGAGACACTAGAGAAAGAACAGAGACAATAGAGAAAGAACAGAGACAATAGAGAAAGAACAGAGACAATAGAGAAAGAACAGAGACAATAGAGAAAGAACAGAGACAATAGAGAAAGGAGAAAGAACAGAGACAATAGAGAAAGAACAGAGTCAATAGAGAAAGGAGAAAGAACAGAGACAATAGAGAAAGAACAGAGACAATAGAGAAAGAACAGAGACAATAGAGAAAGAACAGAGACAATAGAGAAAGAACAGAGACAATAGAGAAAGAATAGAGACAATAGAAAAAGAACAGAGACAATAGCGAAAGGAGAAAGAACAGAGACAATAGAGAAAGAACAGAGACAATAGAGAAAGAACAGAGACAATAGAGAAAGAACAGAGACAATAGAGAAAGGACAGAGACAATAGAGAAAGGACAGAGACAATAGAGAAAGGACAGAGACAATAAAGGACGGAGACAATAGAGAAAGAGCAGAGACAATAGAGAAAGAACAGAGACAATAGAGAAAGAACAGAGACAATAGAGAAAGAATAGAGACAATAGAGAAAGAACAGAGACAATAGAGAAAGAACAGAGACAATAGAGAAAGAACAGAGACAATAGAGAAGGAACAGAGACAATAGAGAAAGGAGAAAGAACAGAGACAATAGAGAAAGAACAGAGACAATAGAGAAAGAGCAGAGACAATAGAGAAAGAGCAGAGACAATAGAGAAAGAACAGAGACAATAGAGAAAGAATAGAGACAATAGAAAAAGAACAGAGACAATAGAGAAAGGAGAAAGAACAGAGACAATAGAGAAAGAACAGAGACAATAGAGAAAGAACAGAGACAATAGAGAAAGAACAGAGACAATAGAGAAAGGACAGAGACAATAGAGAAAGGACAGAGACAATAGAGAAAGGACAGAGACAATAAAGGACGGAGACAATAGAGAAAGAACAGAGACAGTAGAGAAAGAACAGAGACAATAGAGAAAGAACAGAGACAATATAGAAAGAACAGAGACAATAGAGAAAGAATAGAGACAATAAAGAAAGAATAGAGACAATAGAGAAAGAACAGAGACAATAGAGAAAGAACAGAGACAATAGAGAAGGAACAGAGACAATAGAGAAAGGAGAAAGAACAGAGACAATAGAGAAAGAACAGAGACAATAGAGAAAGAACAGAGACAATAGAGAAAGAACAGAGACAATAGAAAAAGAATAGAGACAATAGAAAAAGAACAGAGGCAATAGAGAAAGGAGAAAGAACAGAGACAATAGAGAAAGAACAGAGACAATATAGAAAGAATAGAGACAATATAGAAAGAATAGAGACAATAGAAAAAGAACAGAGACTTTGTCTGGGTAATACGATCATAATATAATTTCTGATTGAACCATTTAAATGTCTTTAAACCTGTCAAGGTTCATAATGTGTTGTGTATCTTACTGTCATTTTGCTTTAAACATGAACTAATAAACACACTAGGCCTAAACGGTTGTACCTCAGAGCTCTGAGCCATACGAAAAGCATATGACGTTTATCTTAGCCTTTTCCTAATTAAACTCAATCAAAATGAAATTGTTTCTTACTTCCTGGGGAATTTGTTATTTTTCCCAATTAATATAAATTACAGATGTCAGATGATGATTGCATCAGATGAAACTAATGAATAAATCTGGGGGAAAACACTTCAAATTTCACTTTAATTGGATTGTTTATTCTAATCTACACCTCCAACTTTAAACTGTTTTTTATTCCATTAGGTTACATAGTTAAATGGTAAGTGGCGGAAAATGCTTCAGTAATATATATATATAAAACAATGTTTTTCATGAAATAAAACATGAACATTATTACGTTGTACTACATTAGAACCTTTAGCCATAATAACTTTATTTGTTAATATAATATAATGACTCTATTCTAAATTACAGCGCAATCCAACCAAGTTAATATTAGCAGGTATAAACTTTCACATAAAAACCCTCATCATCGCTCGATCCACCATGAAAGAGAAGCAATTAACTAAGCAGTAAGGACTCTGAGAGGTTTAGACTTCCACAGACAGGTCATCCCACTGAACAGCGCCCATCATCTGGCTCTAAGTAAGTGATCAAAGGCCGGATCCGCCTCTGGCTCAGCCCTGCCACAGCCAGACAGACCTGATTACCGCAGCAGCACCAGAGCTGGAAGCTGGTCTATTTGCCAAACCAATTTTTAACACTACGACGTGACATCCGTGCGTAATTGGTCAGTGTGACCTGTCATTTTAACACGCGTGTGTGTGTGTGTGTTAACTGCACTTCTGTAACCCTGCACCTGCAGCGTCTGTAGACAAGAGAACCTTCACCTGTCAGGTGTAAAATGTTATTTCTTTCAATAAAATGTACTGAATATATATCATTTTAATTCATGTGAATAATTTGACTTTTGTGAATAATCCAGGGTCTTCAGAATGATTAGAATGTGATGTGTTGAGGAACTTTAGAATGATTAGAATGTGATGTGTTGGGGAACTTTAGAATGATTAGAATGTGATGTGTTGAGGAACTTTAGAATGATTAGAATGTGATGTGTTGGGGAACTTTAGAATGATTAGAATGTGATGTGTTGGGGAACTTTAGAATGATTAGAATGTGATGTGTTGGGGAACTTTAGAATGATTAGAATGTGCTGTGTCGAGGAACTTTAGAATGATTAGAATGTGATGTGTTGGGGAACTTTAGAATGATTAGAATGTGATGTGTTGGGGAACTTTAGAATGATTAGAATGTGATGTGTTGGGGAACTTTAGAATGATTAGAATGTGATGTGTTGGGGAACTTTAGAATGATTAGAATGTGATGTGTTGAGGAACTTTAGAATGATTAGAATGTGATGTGTTGGGGAACTTTAGAATGATTAGAATGTGATGTGTTGGGGAACTTTAGAATGATTAGAATGTGATGTGTTGGGGAACTTTAGAATGATTAGAATGTGATGTGTTGGGGAACTTTAGAATGTGATGTGTTGGGGAACTTTAGAATGATTAGAATGTGATGTGTTGGGGAACTTTAGAATGATTAGAATGTGATGTGTTGGGGAACTTTAGAATGATTAGAATGTGATGTGTTGAGGAACTTTAGAATGATTAGAATGTGATGTGTTGGGGAACTTTAGAATGATTAGAATGTGATGTGTTGGGGAACTTTAGAATGATTAGAATGTGATGTGTTGGGGAACTTTAGAATGATTAGAATGTGATGTGTTGGGGAACTTTAGAATGTGATGTGTTGGGGAACTTTAGAATGATTAGAATGTGATGTGTTGGGGAACTTTAGAATGATTAGAATGTGATGTGTTGGGGAACTTTAGAATGATTAGAATGTGATGTGTTGAGGAACTTTAGAATGTGATGTGTTGGGGAACTTTAGAATGATTAGAATGTGATGTGTTGAGGAACTTTAGAATGTGATGTGTTGGGGAACTTTAGAATGATTAGAATGTGATGTGTTGAGGAACTTTAGAATGATTAGAATGTGATGTGTTGGGGAACTTTAGAATGATTAGAATGTGATGTGTTGGGGAACTGTGGAACTTTAGAATGATTAGAATGTGATGTGTTGGGGAACTTTAGAATGATTAGAATGTGATGTGTTGGGGAACTTTAGAATGATTAGAATGTGATGTGTTGAGGAACTTGAGAATGTGATGTGTTGCGGAACTTTAGACTGGATTAGAATGTGATGTGTTGGGGAACTTTAGATGTGATGTGTTGGGGAACTTTAGACATGATTAGAATGTGATGTGCTTGGGCGAACTTTAGAATGATTAGAATGTGATGAGGTGAGGAACTTTAGAAATGATTTAGAATGTGATGTGTTGGGGAACTTAGAATTATTAGAATGTGATGTGTTGGGGAACTTTAGAATGTGATGTGTTGGGGGAACTTAGAATGATTAGCATGTTGATGTGTTGATGAACTTTAGAATGTATAAGAATGTGATGTGTTGGGGAACTTTAGAATGATTAGAATGTGATGTGTTGAGGAACTTTAGAATTATTAGAATGTGATGTGTTGGGGAACTTTAGAATGTGATGTGTTGGGGAACTTTAGAATGATTAGAATGTGATGTGTTGAGGAACTTTAGAATGTGATGTGTTGGGGAACTTTAGAATGATTAGAATGTGATGTGTTGGGGAACTTTAGAATGTGATGTGTTGGGGAACTTTAGAATGATTAGAATGTGATGTGTTGA
>NW_024059539.1:20000-34492 GCF_016432855.1 Salvelinus namaycush | reverse complement strand
TCTGGTACCCCCCCCCCCCCCCACCCGTGCTCACTAGTGTTCTGGTACCTCCCCCACCCCGTGCTCACTATGTGTTCTGGTACCCCCCCCCACCCCGTGCTCACTATGTGTTCTGGTACCCCCCCCCCCCCCCCCCCACCCCCCCCCCCGTGCTCACTATGTGTTCTGGTACCCCCCCACCCCCCCACCCGTGCTCACTATGTGTTCTGGTACCCCCCCCCCACCCCGTGCTCACTATGTGTTCTGGTACCCCCCCACCCCGTGCTCACTATGTGTTCTGGTACCCCCCCCCCCCCACCCCGTGCTCACTATGTGTTCTGGTACCCCCCCCCCACCCCGTGCTCACTATGTGTTCTGGTACCCCCCCACCCATGCTCACTATGTGTTCTGGTACCCCCCCACCCCATGCTCACTATGTGTTCTGGTACCCCCCCCACCCCGTGCTCACTATGTGTTCTGGTACCCCCCCCCACCCCATGCTCACTATGTGTTCTGGAACATAAATATTCCGACCCTTTACTCAGTACTTTGTTGAAGCACCTTTGGCAGCGATTACAGCTTCGAGTCTTCTTGTGTATGATGCTACAAGCTTGGCACACCTGTATTTGGGGAGTTTCTCCCATTATTCTCTGCAGATCCTCTCAAGCTCTATCAGGTTGGATGGGGAGCGTCGCTGCACAGCTATTTTCAAGTCTCTCTAGAGATGTTCGATCAGGATCATGTCCGGGTTCTGGCTGGGCCACTCAAGGACATTTAGACACTTGTCCCGAAGTTACTCCTGCATTTTCTTGGCTGTGCACTTAGGGTCGTTGTCTGAGGTCATAAGCACACTGGAGCAGGTTTTCATCAAGGATCTCTCTGTACTTTGCTACATTCATCTTTCCCTTGATCCTGACTAGTCTCCCAGTCCCTGCCGCTGAAAAACTTCCTCACAGCATGATGCTGCCACCCCCATGCTTCACTGTAGGGATGGTGTCTGGTTTACTCCAGACGTGATGCTTGGCCTTCAGGCCAAAGAGTTCAATCTTGGTTTCATCAGACCAGAGAATCTTGTTTCTCATGGTCTGAGAGTATTTAGGTGCCTTTTCCTGAGGAGTGGCTTCCGTCAACCACTCTACCATAAAGGCCTGATTGGTGGAGTGCTACAGAGATGGTTGTCCTTCTGGAAGGTTCTCTCATCTTCACAGAGGAACTCTGGAGCTTTCTCAGAGTGACCATCGGGTTCTTGGTCACCTCCCTGACCAAGGCCCTTCTCCCCTGATTGCTCAGTTTGGCGGGGCGGCCAGATCTAGGAAGAGTCTTGGTGGTTCCAAACTTCTTCCATGATCAATGGAAACAGGATGCACCTGAGCTAAATTTTGAGTCTCACAGCAAAAAGTCTGAATACTTATGTAAATAAGGTATTTCTGTTTTTTTAATTTGTAATACATTTGCAAACATTTCTAAAAACCTGTTTCGCTTTGTCATTATGGGAAATTGTGCGTAGATTGATGAGGGGAAAAAACGATTTAATCCCTTTTAGAATAAGGTTGTAACGTAACAAAACGTTGAAAAAGGGAAGGGGTCTGAATAGTTTCCGAATGCACAAAATATTTTTAAAAACAGTACATTTACTTTTTAACTGCACTGCCCCTTTAATATTTCAGTCACCAATGCCTTCTCTCCCCAAAGCGTTTCAAAATTCAGCATCGCAGTTTCTCAACGCACGCATAACATTCTGCGGGGCAAGTTAGACACCGGTGTGCAGATCAGTAGCTTCCAACTGCAGTGACTTGTTTTTTGGAGGGTAAGGAGTCATGTTAGCAATATAAATGTAAAGCTCTAGTCACTGCTTTCAATAAGCCTGTGGCAGCACTTCCCTGATAGATCACAATATAAAAAATATAATTGTAAAAAAAATATATATATATCCACAGCACACCACACCCACCCCAAAACATCTTCCCGCAGGCCATGCCTCAAGTCTCTGATATGCGCGAGTAGATTAGATTTCACCAATCATCTCTGTGATGTTGTCACTTGATTTCCGTGGCCACTTCCTCAGTGTACTGTGCAATCTACTATCCCCCAAGGTAGAAAAGTTGACCTATTTTATTGGTCAGCTTGTGGAGAAAGAAATAGCCTATTCCAAACTGACTCTGGGACAGTTGTGGGACAGTTGTGGGACAGTTGTGGGACAGTTGTGGGACAGTTGTGGGACAGTTGTGGGACAGTTGTGGGACAGTTGTGGGACAGTTGTGGGACAGTTGTGGGACAGTTGTGGGACAGTTGTGGGACAGTTGTGGGACAGTTGTGGGACAGTTGTGGCACCTCCACAACCTCGCACACCAGGCGAACCAGGGCACCCACACTTAAGCACCTTTCCTCGGACACTAAAGACTATAGCCCCGCTGTTACGAACCGCGTGCACCTGGTGACCCAAAACGGCCTTCGTGCACCTGGTATCCCAAATTCATACTACCAGGAGGCATAGGCTTGCTCTACATGCGTTCTATTCATCGACAAATTCAACTGGGGATCATCAGCAAGCATATGTCTTGAACCAAATACAATACATTTAGTATTGTCCTCCAAATCCAAATCCCACCAACATCAGCCGGCTCAGAGCGCAACTGGTCCTTGTTTGGGAACACACACCACGCAACAGGCTGACCAATACAAGAGTTGAAAAATCGGTGTCCATCCGGGCAGATTTGAGGCTTTTTGAGCCTGACAATGAGCCATCCTCAACAAGGTTGGAAAGTGACAGTTAAGATGAGGCCTCAGAGTCTGATGTTCAAGAGGTGGACATTGAGGAGGTTCAGGGAGAAGACATGGAGTCTGATGTTCAAGAGGTGGACATTGAGGAGGTCCAGGGAGAAGACATGGAAGCCTGAGAGGAAGACAACCAAAGCTTTAGTTTCTAGACTACCATTTTACAAAACGTTTTTGGGAGATGTGATGGATCATTATTGGGGATCATTCAATATTCCCTTTTTTTGTAGTTCAGTGAAATCATCCCATGTGAAGAGTCAACTCATTTAATTAAATTTCAATTCGTAACTAAATAGTTTTTAAAATTTCTATTGGAAGGATTTAATAATTTGTAACGATGTCTACTTATGATAAAGTAAAAGTTTGATGTTTCTGTCTCCATATGATATGGTAAAAGGTTTATGTTTCTGTCTCCATATGATGGTAAATATATCCAATGCAACAAAACATCTACATTTAAAAGGTATTAATATTAATTTGCATATATTTTCGTTAATTCCCATATATTTCCGTTAATTCCCATATATTCCCGTTAATTCCCATATATTCCCGTTAATTCCCACTGAAAGTTTCCACCTCTGAATATTCCCCAGAATGTGCAACCCTAGGTATATGACATGGAGCCATCAGTTGGAATCATAGCATTCCTCAACTTGTCCACTTTGTCTGTAAAATATTAATTAAAGTAGTTTGCGATGCCGTGTGGTTTTGTAATAAATATACCCTCTGATTCAACAAAAGAGGCCAGACATGTTCGAATTCCTACCCATAATAGCATTCAACGTTCTCCACAGTTTTTTCCCCCATTTACTGATAGAATCACTTCTTCTTCCATTGTTTAGCTTGGTCACAATATTTCTTAATTTACAATAACTTTGCTTATCAAACAGAGTGCCAGATTTATCTGCTACTGTTTTGGTCTTTTAACGTTGAATCATTAAATGTCTCAGCTCATCATCAATCCATGGGGCACCGTTTGACCTCACAGTGCATTTTCTTAAAGGGGGCGTGCTTATCAGCTATACTCATAAATCATTTCATAAATGAATTTAGTGACATTTCAGGATCATCCTTACTACACACTTCTAACCATTGCACATTATTAATCTCATCCACAAATGAGTCCTGATTGAACCCTCTGTAGGACCTATGGTAGATTACCTTAGGGCCAGCCTTGGGTATTTTAGTTTTCCTAGTGAGTGAGTCCTGGTTGAACCCTCTGTAGGACCTGCGGTAGATTACCTTAGGGCCAGCCTTTGGTATTTTAGTTTTCCTAGTGAGTGAGTCCTGATTGAACCCTCTGTAAGACCTGCGGTAGATTACCTTAGGGCCAGCCTTTGGTATTTTAGTTTTCCTAGTGAGTGAGTCCTGATTGAACCCTCTGTAAGACCTGCGGTAGATTACCTTAGGGCAAGCCTTTGGTATGTTAGTTTTCCTAGTGAGTGAGTCCTGATTGAACCCTCTGTAAGACCTGCGGTAGATTACCTTAGGGCCAGCCTTTGGTATTTTAGTTTTCCTAGTGAGTGAGTCCTGATTGAACCCTCTGTAAGACCTGCGGTAGATTACCTTAGGGCCAGCCTTTGGTATTTTAGTTTTCCTAGTGAGTGAGTCCTGATTGAACCCTCTGTAAGACCTGCGGTAGATTACCTTAGGGCAAGCCTTTCGGGATTTTAGTTTTCCTAGTGAGTGCAACATAACCTAAAAGGCCGCTCAGCAAAGCAGAAGCCACCACTCCAAACCCGCCATAAAAAAAGCCAGACTACGGTTTGCAAATGCACATGGGGATGAAGATCGTACTTTTGGAGAAATGCCCTCTGGTCTGATGAAACAAAAATAGAACTGTTTGGCCATAATGACCATCGTTATGTTTGGAGGAAAAACGGGGAGGCTTGCAAGCCGAAGAACACCATCTCAACCGTGAAGTACGGGGGTGGCAGCACCATGTTGTGGGGGTGCTTTGCTGCAGGAGGGACTGGTGCACTTCACAAAATAGATGGCATCATAAGGCAGGAAAATGATGTGGATATATTGAAGCAACATCTCAAGACATCAGTCGGGAAGTTAAAGCTTGGTCGCAAATGGGTCTTCCAAATGGACAATGACCCCAAGCATACTTCCAAAGTTGTGACAAAATGGCTTAAGGACAACAAAGTCAAGGTATTGGAGTGGCCATCACAAAGCCCTGACCTCAATCCCATAGACAATTTGTGGGCAGAACTGAAAAAGCGTGTGCAAGCAAGGAGGCCTACAAACCTGACTCAGTTACACCAGCTCTGTCAGGAGGAATGGGCCAAAATTCACCCAACTTATTGTGGGAAGCTTGTGGAAGGCTACCCGAAACGTTTGACCCAAGTTAAACAATTTAAAGGCAATGCTACCAAATACGAATTGAGTGTATGTAAACTTCTGACCCACTGGGAATGTGATGAAAGAAATAAAAGCTGAAATAAATCATTCTCTCTACTATTATTCTGACATTTCACATTCTTAAAATAAAGTGGTGATCCTAACTGACCTAAGACAGGGAACTTTTACTCGGATTAAATGTCAGGAATTGTGAAAAACTGAGTTTAAATGTATTTGGATAAGGTGTATGTAAACTTCCGACTTCAACTGTATATTCAAGTGATCAATTAACAGACCTTCCTTTGGTATATTTACAGTATCTATATGTCCAGACATGAATCAGCAGTTGGAGTCTGACACGGAACACAAACCGGCTGAACGAATGCGCCATCGTGAATAAATGTATTTTGTCCCCCGACACCAAACGTAGAGGCTAATAAACATGTCCATCAATGTAGAGGCTAATAAACATCAGGTCCATCAATGTAGAGGCTAATAAACATCAGGTCCATCAATGTAGAGGCTAATAAACATCATGTCCATCAATGTAGAGGCTAATAAACATCATGTCCATCAATGTAGAGGGTAATAAACATGTCCATCAATGTAGAGGCTAATAAACATCAGGTCCATCAATGTAGAGGCTAATAAACATCAGGTCCATCAATGTAGAGGCTAATAAACATCAGGTCCATCAATGTAGAGGCTAATAAACATCATGTCCATCAATGTAGAGGCTAATAAACATCAGGTCCATCAACGTAGAGGCTAATAAACATCATGTCCATCCATGTAGAGGCTAATAAACATCAGGTCCATCAATGTAGAGGCTAATAAACATCATGTCCATCAATGTAGAGGCTAATAAACATCATGTCCATCAATGTAGAGGCTAATAAACATCAGGTCCATCAATGTAGAGGCTAATAAACATCAGGTCCATCAATGTAGAGGCTAATAAACATCAGGTCCATCAATGTAGAGGCTAATAAACATCATGTCCATCAACGTAGAGGCTAATAAACATCAGGTCCATCAATGTAGAGGCTAATAAACATGTCCATCAATGTAGAGGCTAATAAACATCAGGTCCATCAATGTAGAGGCTAATAAACATCAGGTCCATCAATGTAGAGGCTAATAAACATCAGGTCCATCAATGTAGAGGCTAATAAACATCAGGTCCATCAATGTAGAGGCTAATAAACATCAGGTCCATCAATGTAGAGGCTAATAAACATCATGTCCATCAACGTAGAGGCTAATAAACATCAGGTCCATCAATGTAGAGGCTAATAAACATGTCCATCAATGTAGAGGCTAATAAACATCATGTCCATCAATGTAGAGGCTAATAAACATCATGTCCATCAATGTAGAGGCTAATAAACATCATGTCCATCAATGTAGAGGCTAATAAACAGTATGTCCATCAATGTAGAGGCTAATAAACATCAGGTCCATCAATGTAGAGGCTAATAAACATGTCCATCAATGTAGAGGCTAATAAGCATTATTTCCACATTTATTTATTTTTAATCATCGGCCAAAAGCCGGCTATTACCGGATAACTGGAACTCTGCTACACACATTGAAAAAGTCTTGTATCGCCTCCTCAGACAACATAGCGGAGCAACCAAATCCGACGCTACACAAGGCCAGCTCGGGGTCTGTTGCTAGTCTTCCTCAGCCTCGGTGGTCAGCAGGTTGCTCCGTGAGCTCGGCGTCCGTCTCCACCAGGTGGTCCTCCGTTTGCTCTTGCCAGTGCCCAGTCATGTTGGGATATCCCATGCGGATTAAAGCTTAGTCAACTAGCTATAATTATTATAATATTAGTAATATAATTATTACTCAAAACTTAACAACAAAATAAAAATAGCTTCCTGTAGCTGTCTGGAGAAAAAAAGTGAACAGCCTTTATGCCTCTCGGTTAACCTCTAACACCTCCCAAACCCGGATCCGGGAGCACCCCCATCAGTAGAAAAGCTACTAGCATAGCCTAGCATAGCGTCACAAGTAAATACTAGCATCTAAATATCATTAAATCACAAGTCCAAGACACCAGATGAAAGATACACATCTTGTGAATCCAGACATCATTTCTGATTTTTAAAATGTTTTACAGGGAAGACACAATATGTAAATCTATTAGCTAACCACGTTAGCAAAAGACACCACTTTTTTTACTCCAACAGTTTTTTACTCCATCAGTAGCTATCACAAATTCGACCAAATAAAGATATAAATAGCCACTAACCAAGAAAAAACTTCATCAGATGACAGTCTGATAACATATTTATTGTATAGCATATGTTTTGTTAGAAAAATGTGCATATTTCAGGTATAAATCATAGTTTACCATTGCAGCCATCAACACAACTCACACCAAAGCAACTAGAATAACTACAGAGAGCAACGTGTATTAGCTAATTACTCATCATAAAACATTTCTTAAAAATACACAGCGTACAGCAGATGAAAGACACAGATCGTGTGAATCCAGACAATATTTCAGATTTTCTAAGTGTTTTACAGCGAAAACACAATATAGCGTTATATTAGCTTAGCACATGTGCAAACATCACCCCAGCATTGATTCAAGGCAAAAAGAGCGATAACGTATAAACCACCAAAATATATTAATTTTTTCACTAACCTTCTCAGAATTCTTCAGATGACAGTCCTGTAACATCATATTACACAATGCATATAGAGTTTGTTCGAAAATGTGCATATTTAGCGGCACAAATCGTGCTTATACAATGAGAATAGTGGCCAAATACTCAAGCAATCTGTCCGGCGCCATCTTGGAAAGGCCCTATTCTTATCGAAAACTATTCATAAACTTGACAAAAAAAATACAGGTTGGACAGCAATTGAAAGACAAATTAGTTCTTAATGCAATCGCTGAATTACATTTTTAAAATTAACGTTGCTGCGCAATACAGGGTGCGATAACGCAAGGCTACACTGCAAGTAATGGCGTCTTATGCATTTGACTATTTTCAACAGAACAATGAATTATCAGCATAAATAGTTCTTACTTTTTGATGACCTCTCATCAGAATCTTGGGATAGGTGTCCTTTGTCCAAAAGAATCGTTGCTGGGTTGGAGAACGTCCTCTTCCACGTTGCAATTAGCAGTAAACAATGGCATGCGAAAGAGAGATACCCAACTTTCTACAACGTCAGAAAATGAAATACCCGAAAATCGCAATATACTGACATAAACTGATATAAATCGGTTTAAAATAACAAGATTATGATGTCTTTAAAGCCTATATCGAATAAAAACAGAGCCGGATATATCTAGGAGCTAAAACCAGAGCTTCTAAAACGACATGCCAAGACCCTCTCTGCGTCAGCGCGAAGATCCAAAAGGAGGGACACATCGATTCCAATCAATTTATAGACTTTCGGCTCTGCGTAGAGACTCCATTTCAAGGCCCTCTATTCGCTGACACCCAGGGGAAGGCGTATGCAGTGCATCTCAACCAATAGAAGACAGGGAGAGTTATACACAGGTCTGGGAACAGGTTGGAAAAATCTGCATTCTCAACTCCACATAGGGAAATTGCTCTAAGTCCAGTTCTGTTTCAATCACAGACATAATTCAAACGGTTTTAGAAACTAGAGAGTGTTTTCTATTCAATAGTAATAATAATATGCATATTGTACGAGCAAGAATTGAGTACGAGGCAGTTTAATTTGGGAACAACAAAAAAAAAATAGTGCTAACAGCACCCCCTATTGCCAAGAAGTTTTAATCTGACCCCGTCCTCAGATCCATTTTTATACATGGTTGTACGTCTGAGTAGTATAGGACCAATATCGTGTGTAGCCTGGTTAAAATAAGTAGACAAACGTTCCACTCTGTTGTCATTCATTTGCATTGCACACAGTCGTCGTGTGATAGGCTACTGTAAAAGTGATGTCAGTACTATGAAACTTTTTTTTTCTGTCCCCCTCCACCCCTGCTCTCTTGCTATAAAAGTGTGTGTGTGTGTTGCTTTAAGAACGGGCATATACTCTTATTCATGGGCAGATTCAAATAGGCTGCTCTGGTCCCGTGTAGCTCGGTTAGTAGTGCGTGGTGTTTACAACGCTAGGGTCGTGGGTTCAATCCCCACGGGGGAGAAATATAAACACTTTTTTGTTGTTGTTGTGAAAGTCGCTCTGGATAAGAGCGTCTGCTAAATGACTAAAATGTAAATGTACTGTCAATTAGAAAATGTAACATCAGTTATGAATATAGAATATATTTAGTTTGATTTAGTTCGTTTTTCTGAAAACTCTCCCACACAGAAAATATTGTGCGCCTGGAGAAGCGGCGGCTTGGCGTACTGTAGGTTACGACTCATCGCGTTTTGTCACAAATTCGACAGAAATGTAGCCTGTAGTTATAATGACTGAAGTTTAACCTTTTGTCAATAGGGGGGCGCCATTTCGACTTTGTAAAAATTCGTTCCCAAATTAAACTGCCTCTTACTCAATTCTTGCTCGTACAATATGCATATTATTATTACTATTGGATAGAAAACACTCTCTAGTTTCTAAAACCGTTTGAATTATTTCTCTGAGTGAAACAGAACTCATTCTGCAGCACACTTCCTGTCAGGAAGTGAGATTTCTGAAATCGAGGTCCCTGTTCTAGGGTCAGTTTATAAGTCCCCATGTAAGCTATGGGGCTACATGCACTGCATACGCCTTCCTCTAGATGTCAGTAAGCGGTGATAATTTGAATGGAGTGGATTGCACCATCTGGGGCACTATAAAAGCTCATGGAACGGAAGTACCGTTCTTTTCAACGGGGCGCCTGGCGCAAGAGGGACATCACAATGGCGTCCTGAAAAGCTTTCGTTTTAGCAGTTCTATATCTCCGGCTCTGATTTAATTTGATTTTTGTCTTAAAAACTTCATAAGGTAGTTAATTTAAACCGACTTATAGCAGTTTATATCAGTTTATTGCGATTTTCGGGAGTTTCTTTGTCTTGCGCTATCGCGAGTTGGACACCTCTCCGGTGGATGGCTAGCGTTAGCTGCTATTTCTACAGGAGAAGAGGACATCTTTCAACCAAAAGACGATTGTTCTGGAGAAAGGACACCTTGCCCAAGATTCTGATGGAAGCTCAGCAAATAGTAAGCAGTCTTTATGCTGTTAATTCGTATTTATGTTGACAAATGTCAAATAATAATTCCGCCATGAATTTCGGTGCGGTCTCGCTTTAGCGCACGCTGTATGCGTAGTAACGTTAATTTTAAAAATCTAACACAGCGGTTGCATTAAGAACTAATGTATCTTTCATTTGCTGTCCAACCTGTATTTTTTTAGTCAAGTTTATGATTACTTATCGATTAGAATAGGTGCCTCTCCAAGATGGCGCCGGACAGATTACTTGAAGTTTGGCCACTAATCACATTGTATAACCACGATTTGTGCCGCTAAATATGCACATTTTCGAACAAACCCTATATGCATTGTGTAATATGATGTTACAGGACTGTCATCTGATGAAGAATATCAAGGTTAGTCAAAAATTATATATCTTTTGCCTGTTTGTTACGATCGCTAACCTTTGCTGCTGGTAAATGGTTTGTGTTTCTGGCTATTGTGGTAAGCTAATATAATGCTATATTGTGTTTTCGCTGTAAAACACTTAGAAAATCTGAAATATTGGCTGGATTCACAAGATGTTTGTCTTTCATTTGCTGTACGCTGTGTATTTTTAAGAAATGTTTTATGATGAGTAATTAGGTAATACACGATGGTCTCTGTAGTTATTCTAGTTGCTTTGGTGAGAGTTGTGATGGTGGCTGCAATGGTAAACTATGATTTATACCTGAAATATGCACATTTTTCTAACAAAACATATTTATTGTAAAGCATATGTTATCAGACTGTCATCTGATGAAAGTGTTTCTTGGTTAGTGGCTATTTATATCTTTATTTGGTCGAATTTGTGATAGCTACCTATGCAGGAAAAAAATGGTGGAGTAAAAAAAGTGGTGTCTTTTGCTAACGTGGTTAGCTAATAGATTTACATATTGTGTCTTCCCTGTAAAACATTTTAAAAATCAGAAATGATGGCTGGATTCACAAGATGTGTATCTTTCATCTGGTGTCTTGGACTTGTGATTTAATGATATTTAGATGCTAGTATTTACTTGTGACGCTATGCTAGGCTATGCTAGTCAGCTTTTTTACTGATGGGGTGCTCCCGGATCCGGGTTTGGGAGGAACTAGAAGTTAATCTATGAAGCCTGTAAGAATCTCTGGTTTAAACTATGAAGCCTGTAAGAATCTCTGGTTTAATCTATGAAGCCTGTAAGAATCTCTGAAGTTTAATCTATGAAGCCTGTAAGAATCTCTGAAGTTTAATCTATGAAGCCTGTAAGAATCTCTGGTTTAATCTATGAAGTCTGTAATAATCTCTGAAGTTTAATCTATGAAGCCTGTAATAATCTCTGAAGTTTAATCTATGAAGCATGTAAGAATCTCTGAAGTTTAATCTATGAAGCCTGTAATAATCTCTGGTTTAATCTATGAAGTCTGTAATAATCTCTGGTTTAATCTATGAAGTCTGTAAGAATCTCTGAAGTTTAAACTATGAAGCCTGTAATAATGTCTGAAGTTTAATCTATGAAGCCTGTAATAATCTCTGGTTTAAACTATGAAGCCTGTAAGAATCTCTGGTTTAATCTATGAAGCCTGTAATAATCTCTGAAGTTTAAACTATGAAGCCTGTAATAATCTCTGAAGTTTAATCTATGAAGCCTGTAATAATCTCTGAAGTTTAATCTATGAAGCCTGTAAGAATCTCTGGTTTAAACTATGAAGCCTGTAAGAATCTCTGGTTTAATCTATGAAGCCTGTAAGAATCTCTGGTTTAATCTATGAAGCCTGTAATAATCTCTGAAGTTTAAACTATGAAGCCTGTAATAATCTCTGAAGTTTAATCTATGAAGCCTGTAAGAATCTCTGGTTTAATCTATGAAGTCTGTAATAATCTCTGAAGTTTAATCTATGAAGCCTGTAATAATCTCTGAAGTTTAATCTATGAAGTCTGTAATAATCTCTGAAGTTTAATCTATGAAGCCTGTAATAATCTCTGATAAACTAGTTGTGCTCATCCTGTGTGTGTTGGTAGGCATAAATTATGTTTAGGCTGCATTAGCAATAGAGGTGCTTGGGTAAAATCACAGGGGAAATATATATTCACGTCACCAAATAATTGATTAAAACACATTGTTTTGCAATGAAGGTCTACAGTAGCCTCAACAGCACTCTGTAGGGTAGCACGATGGTGTAGCTGGAGGACAGCTAGCTTCCGTCCTCCTCTGGGTACATTGACTAAAATACAAAACCTAGGAGGCTCATGGTTCTCACCCCCTTCCATAGATTTACACAGCAATTACGACAACTTCCGGAGGACGTCCTCCAACCTATCAGAGCTCTTGCAGCATGAACTGACATGTCCATCCAATCATAGGATCAGAGAATGAATCTAGTACTGAAAGCATAAGCTACAGCTAGCTAGCACTGCAGTGCATCAAATGTGGTGAGTAGTTGACTCAAAACAGAGAGAAAGACAATAGTTGAACAGTTTTCAACAAATTAACAAATTAACATTGAACTGGATGAATGGAATATGAATGACAGTAACCTAAACCTATCACTGTTACATTGAACTGTGTGAATATGAATGACAGTAACCTAAACCTATCACTGTTACATTGAACTGGGTGAATGGAATATGAATGACAGTAACCTAAACCTATCACTGTTACATTGAACTGGGTGAATATGAATGACAGTAACCTAAACCTATCACTGTTACATTGAACTGGGTGAATATGAATGACAGTAACCTAAACCTATCACTGTTACAATGAACTGGGTGAATATGAATGACAGTATCCTAAACCTATCACTGTTACATTGAACTGGGTGAATATGAATGACAGTAACCTAAACCTATCACTGTTACATTGAACTGGGTGAATATGAATGACAGTAACCTAAACCTATCACTGTTACATTGAACTGGGTGAATATGAATGACAGTAACCTAAACCTATCACTGTTACATTGAACTGGGTGAATATGAATGACAGTAACCTAAACCTATCACTGTTACATTGAACTGGGTGAATATGAATGACAGTAACCTAAACCTATCACTGTTACATTGAACTGGGTGAATATTAATGACAGTAACCTAAACCTATCACTGTTACATTGAACTGGGTGAATATGAATGACAGTAACCTAAACCTATCACTGTTACATTGAACTGGGTGAATATGAATGACAGTAACCTAAACCTATCACTGTTACATTGAACTGGGTGAATATGAATGACAGTAACCTAAACCTATCACTGTTACATTGAACTGGGTGAATATGAATGACAGTAACCTAAACCTATCACTGTTACATTGAACTGGGTGAATATGAATGACAGTAACCTAAACCTATCACTGTCACATTGAACTGGGTGAATATGAATGACAGTCATCCAACATGCTGTAATAGAAATAAGGCAATGCTCATGAAAAAAAATAACCGTCCTCCCTCATCTTGAACGGCACCGACAACCACTGGTATATGCCTACTGGCTTCCCTTGCCTTCAACGCTACGGGCGGCAACAATGTCATACTCCTTCTGACCACACAGCATAAGATTAGATGGCCTACACGTAGAGAGACAGAGGGGCGCTGTTTCGCTCACTCGGATGCTTTCTCTTCTCATGTGAGATTACATTCAGCCTCTTGCGAATCGAAGGAAAATAATGAAACGCAGAGACGAAATATATAGAAAATAATATAGGAAAAAAACTATTTTTGGGGGGAAGCTTGGCTTCCCTTGGCAGCCATTGGCTGCATTTAGATACACCCCTATGTTGTAATGGGGTACATTTCAGATACACCCCTATGTTGTAATGGGGTACATTTCAGATACACCCCTATGTTGTAATGGGGTACATTTCAGATACACCCCCCTATGTTGTAATGGGGTACATTTCAGATACACCCCTATGGTGTAATGGGGTACATTTCAGATACACCCCTATGTTGTAATGGGGTACATTTCAGATACACCCCCCTATGTTGTAATGGGGTACATTTCAGATACACCCCCCTATGTTGTAATGGGGTACATTTCAGATACACCCCTATGTTGTAATGGGGTACATTTCAGATACACCCCTATGTTGTAATGGGGTACATTTCAGATACACCCCCCTATGTTGTAATGGGGTACATTTCAGATACACCCCCCTATGTTGTAATGGGGTACATTTCAGATACACACCCCTATGTTGTAATGGGGTACATTTCAGATACACCCCTATGTTGTAATGGGGTACATTTCAGATACACCCCCCTA
>NW_024059539.1:0-17500 GCF_016432855.1 Salvelinus namaycush | reverse complement strand
GGTTTGTATCATTTGATTTACACAACATGCCTACCACTTTGAAGATGCAAAATATTTTTTATTGTGAATCAAACAAGAAATAAGACAAAAATACAGAAAACTTGAGTGTGCATAACTACCCCCCCTCCCAAAGTCAAAACTGTGTAGAGCCACCTTTTGCAACTATGACAGCTGCGAGTCTCTTGGGGTATGTCTCTATAAGCTTGGCACATCTAGCCACTGGGATTTATGCCCATTCTTCAAGGCAAAACTGCTCCATCTCCTTCAAGTTGGATGGGTTCCGCTGGTGTACAGCAATCTGTAAGTCATACCACAGATTCTCAATTGAGGTCTGGGCTTTGGCTAGGCCATTCCAAGACATTTAAATGTTTCCCCTTAAACCACTCAAGTGTTGCTTTAGCAGTATGCTTAGGGTCATTGTCCTGTTTCAAATCTCTGGAAGTCTCAAATCTCTGAAAGACTGAAACAGGTTTCCCTCAATAATTTCCCTGTATTTAGCGCCATCCATCATTCCTTAAATTCTGACCAGTTTCCCAGTCCCTGCCAATGGAAAACATCCCCACAGCATGATGCTGCCACCACCATGCTTCACTGTGGGGATGGTGTTCTCGGGGTGATGAGAGGTGTTGGGTTTGCACCAGACATAGCATTTTCCTTGATGGCCAAAAAGCTACATTTTTGTCTCATCTGACCAGAGTACCTTCTTCCATATGTTTGGGGAGTCTCCCACATGCCTTTTGGCGAACACCAAACGTGTTTGCTTATTTTTTTCTGGCCACTCTTCCGTAAAGCCCAGCTCTGTGGAGTGTACGGCTTAAAGTGGTCCTTTGGACAGATACTCCAATCTCCGCTGTGGAGCTTTGCAGCTCCTTCAGGGTTATCTTTGGTTTCTTTATTGTCTCTCTGATTAATGCCCTCCTTGCCTGGTCTGTGAGTTTTGGTAGGCGGCCCTCTCTTAGCAGGTTTGTTGTGGTGCCATATTCTTTCAATTTTTTAATAATGGATTTAATGGTGCCCTGCAGGATGTTCAAAGTTTCGGATATTTTTTTTATAACCCAACCCTGGTCTGTACTTCTCCAGGACTTTTTTTTTTTTCTTGGGGCAGCAGCGTAGCCTAGTGGTTAGAGCGTTGGACTAGTAACCGAAAGGTTGCAAGATCGAATCCCCGAGTTGACAAGGTACAAATCTGTCGTTCTGCCCCTGAACAAGGCAGTTAACCCACTGTTCCTTGGCCGTCATTGAAAATAAGAATTTGTTCTTAACTGACTTGCCTAGTTAAATAAAGGTTTAAAAAAGGGGGTGAATACATATGCACGCACCAATTTTTGAATTTTTTGAACCAAGTTATTTTTTTCACTTCACCAATTTGGACTATTTTGTGTTTGTCCATTACATGAAATCCAAATAAAATATATTTCAATTGCAGGCTGTAATGCAACACAATAGGAAATAGACCAAGGGAGATGAATACTTTTGCAAGGCCCTGTATCATAGTCCATTAGGCTACATTATGTTTCCCTTAGGGTGACATATAATTGCTCATAATTTCAGCAGCTGGAGCCTATGTGTCACACCCTGATCTGTGTCACCTGACTTGTGCTTGTCTCCACCCCCCTGCCAGGTGTCTCCCATTTGTCCCCATTATCTCCTGTGTATTTATACCTGCGTTTTCTGTTTGTTTGTTGCTCGTCTTGTCCTACCAGCGTGTTTTCCTTTTTTCTAGTCCTCCTGGTTTTGACCGTTCTGCCCTGCCCCTTGCATGCCATTCTGTACCTTACTGACACTTACGTACTGGATTACTGTCCTCTGCCTGCCCTTGACCTGTCGTTTGCCTGGCCTTGACCTGTCTTTTGCCTGGCCTTGACCTGTCTTTTCCTGTCCTTGACCTGTCATTTGCCTCCCCTTGACCTGTCGTTTGCCTGCCCTTGACCTGTCTTTTGCCTGGCCTTGACCTGTCATTTGCCTCCCCTTGACCTGTCGTTTGCCTCCCCTTGACCTGTCGTTTGCCTCCCCTTGACCTGTCGTTTGCCTGGCCTTGACCTGTCGTTTGCCTGGCCTTGACCTGTCGTTTGCCTCCCCTTGACCTGTCGTTTGCCTCCCCTTGACCTGTCGTTTGCCTCCCCTTGACCTGTCTTTTGCCTGGTCTTGACCTGTCTTTTGCCTGGTCTTGACCTGTCTTTTGCCTGGCCTTGACCTGTCTTTTGCCTGGCCTTGACCTGTCTTTTGCCTCCCCTTGACCTGTCGTTTGCCTGGCCTTGACCTGTCTTTTCCTGTCCTTGACCTGTCATTTGCCTCCCCTTGACCTGTCATTTGCCTCCCCTTGACCTGTCGTTTGCCTGCCCTTGACCTGTCATTTGCCTCCCCTTGACCTGTCGTTTGCCTCCCCTTGACCTGTCGTTTGCCTCCCCTTGACCTGTCGTTTGCCTCCCCTTGACCTGTCGTTTGCCTGGCCTTGACCTGTCGTTTGCCTGGCCTTGACCTGTCGTTTGCCTCCCCTTGACCTGTCGTTTGCCTCCCCTTGACCTGTCGTTTGCCTCCCCTTGACCTGTCTTTTGCCTGGTCTTGACCTGTCTTTTGCCTGGTCTTGACCTGTCTTTTGCCTGGTCTTGACCTGTCTTTTGCCTGGTCTTGACCTGTCTTTTGCCTGGCCTTGACCTGTCTTTTGCCTGGCCTTGACCTGTCTTTTGCCTGTCCTTGACCTGTCGTTTGCCTCCCCTTGACCTGTCGTTTGCCTGCCCTTGACCTGTCGTTTGCCTGGCCTTGACCTGTCGTTTGCCTGGCCTTGACCTGTCGTTTGCCTCCCCTTGACCTGTCGTTTGCCTGGCCTTGACCTGTCGTTTGCCTGGCCTTGACCTGTCGTTTGCCTCCCCTTGACCTGTCTTTTGCCTGGTCTTGACCTGTCTTTTGCCTGGTCTTGACCTGTCTTTTGCCTGGTCTTGACCTGTCTTTTGCCTGGTCTTGACCTGTCTTTTGCCTGGCCTTGACCTGTCTTTTGCCTGGTCTTGACCTGTCTTTTGCCTGGTCTTGACCTGTCTTTTGCCTGGCCTTGACCTGTCTTTTGCCTGGCCTTGACCTGTCTTTTGCCTGGTCTTGACCTGTCTTTTGCCTGGCCTTGACCTGTCTTTTGCCTGGCCTTGACCTGTCTTTTGCCTGGCCTTGACCTGTCTTTTGCCTGGCCTTGACCTGTCTTTTGCCTGGCCTTGACCTGTCTTTTGCCTGGTCTTGACCTGTCTTTTGCCTGGTCTTGACCTGTCTTTTGCCTGGTCTTGACCTGTCTTTTGCCTGGTCTTGACCTGTCTTTTGCCTGGCCTTGACCTGTCTTTTGCCTGGCCTTGACCTGTCTTTTGCCTGGCCTTGACCTGTCTTTTGCCTGGTCTTGACCTGTCTTTTGCCTGGTCTTGACCTGTCTTTTGCCTGGTCTTGACCTGTCTTTTGCCTGGTCTTGACCTGTCTTTTGCCTGGTCTTGACCTGTCTTTTGCCTGGCCTTGACCTGTCTTTTGCCTGGTCTTGACCTGTCCTTGATCTGTCCTCTGCCTGCCCCCCTGTTTTGTTAATAAACATCTGTGATTCGAACTGTCTACATCTTGGTCTTATCCTGAATCCTCTGTACACATTTCCAAGATAATGTAGTGGTTTATTTATTAAATGTTATGAACAGTAGTTATCATTTTCAAGATAATGTAAAGGTTTATTTATTAAATGTTACCAACAGTAGTTCTCATTTCCAAGATAATGTAGTGGTTTATTTATTAAATGTTACCAACAGTAGTTATCATTTCCAAGATAATGTAAAGGTTTATTTATTAAATGTTACCAACAGTAGTTATCAGTGTTAAAAATGTAAATAACCTAGAGGAGAGTCCCCTAAGCAAGCTGGCCCTGGGGTTCTGACCTCACTGAGGCCCAGGACAGCAACACAATTAGACCCAACCAAATCATGAGAAAATAAAAAGATAATTACTTGACACATTGGAAAGAATTGATAAAAAAAACAGAACAAATGCTATTTGGCCCTAAACAGAGAGTACACTGTGGCAGAATACCTGACCACTGTGACTGGCCCTTAACAGAGAGTACACTGTGGCAGAATACCTGACCACTGACTGGCCCTTAACAGAGAGTACACTGTGGCAGAATACCTGACCACTGACTGGCCCTTAACAGAGAGTACACTGTGGCAGAATACCTGACCACTGACTGGCCCTTAACAGAGAGTACACTGTGGCAGAATACCTGACCACTGTGACTGACCCTTAACAGAGAGTACACTGTGGCAGAATACCTGACCACTGTGACTGACCCTTAACAGAGAGTACACTGTGGCAGAATACCTGACCACTGTGACTGACCCTTAACAGAGAGTACACTGTGGCAGAATACCTGACCACTGTGACTGGCCCTTAACAGAGAGTACACTGTGGCAGAATACCTGACCACTGTGACTGGCCCTTAACAGAGAGTACACTGTGGCAGAATACCTGACCACTGTGACTGGCCCTTAACAGAGAGTACACTGTGGCAGAATACCTGACCACTGTGACTGACCCTAAACAGAGAGTACACAGTGGCAGAATACCAGACCACTGTGACTGGCCCTTAACAGAGAGTACACAACGGCAGAATACCTGACCACTGTGACTGGCCCTTAACAGAGAGTACACTGTGGCAGAATACCTGACCACTGTGACTGACCCTAAACAGAGAGTACACTGTGGCAGAATACCTGACCACTGTGACTGGCCCTTAACAGAGAGTACACAGTGGCAGAATACCTGACCACTGTGACTGACCCTTAACAGAGAGTACACAATGGCAGAATACCTGACCACTGTGACTGACCCTTAACAGAGAGTACACAATGGCAGAATACCTGACCACTGTGACTGACCCTTAACAGAGAGTACACAATGGCAGAATACCTGACCACTGTGACTGGCCCTTAACAGAGAGTACACAGTGGCAGAATACCTGACCACTGTGACTGGCCCTTAACAGAGAGTACACAGTGGCAGAATACCTGACCACTGTGACTGGCCCTTAACAGAGAGTACACAGTGGCAGAATACCTGACCACTGTGACTGACCCTTAACAGAGAGTACACAGTGGCAGAATACCTGACCACTGTGACTGGCCCTTAACAGAGAGTACACAGTGGCAGAATACCTGACCACTGTGACTGACCCTTAACAGAGAGTACACAATGGCAGAATACCTGATCACTGTGACTGGCCCTTAACAGAGAGTACACAATGGCAGAATACCTGACCACTGTGACTGACCCCAAATTAAGGAAAGCTTCAACTATGTACAGACTTGCTATTGAGAAAGGCCGCTGTAAGGCAGACCTGGCTCTCAGACCTGGCTCTCTTCTTTTTGATACTGTCGCAAAGCTAACTAAAAAGCAGCATTCCCCAAGAGAGGATGGCTTTCACTTCAGCAGTAATAAATTCATGAACTTCTTTGAGGAAAAGATCATGATCATTAGAAAGCAAATTACGGACTCTTCTTTAAATTTGCATATCCCTCCAAAGCTCAGCTGTCCTGAGTCTGCACAACTCTGCCAGGACCTAGGATCAAGGGAGACACTCAAGTGTTTTAGTACTATATCTCTTGACACAATGATGAAAATAATCATGGCCTCTAAACCTTCAAGCTGCATACTGGACCCTATTCCAAATAAACTACTGAAAGAGCTGCTTCCTGTGCTTGGCCCTCCTATGTTGAACATAATAAACGGCTCTCTATCCAACGGATGTGTACCAAACTCACTAAAAGTGACAGTAATAAAGCCTCTCTTGAAAAAGCCAAACCTTGACCCAGAAAATATTTTAAAAACTAAAATCGGCCTATATAGAATCTCCCATTCCTCTCTAAAAGTTTAGATAAAGCTGTTGCACAGCAACTCACTGCCTTCCTGAAGACAAACAATGTATACGAAATGCTTCAGTCTGGTTTTAGACCCCATCATATCACTGAGACTGCACTTGTGAAGGTGGTAAATTACCTTTTAATGGGGTCAGACCGAGGCTCTGCATCTGTCCTCGTGCTCCTAGACCTTAGTGCTGCTTTTGATACCATCGATCACCACATTCTTTTGGAGAGACTGGAAACCCAAATTGGTCTACATGGACAAGTTCTGGCCTAGTTTAGATCTTATCTGTCGGGAAGATATCAGTTTGTCTCTGTGAATGTTTGTCCTCTGACAAATCAACTGTAAATTTCAGTGTTCCTCAAGGTTTCGTTTTAGGACCACTATTGTTTTCACTATATATTTTACCTCTTGGGGATGTCATTCGAAAATATGTTAACTTCATCCGCTATGCGGATGACACACAGCTGTACATTTCAATGAAACATGGTGAAGTCCCAAAATTGCCCTCCCTAGAAGCCTGTGTTTCAGACTTAAGGAAGTGGATGGCTGCAAACTTTCTACTTTTAAACTCGGACAAAACAGAGATGCTTGTTCTAGGTCCCAAGAAACAAAGAGATCTTCTGTTGAATCTGACAATTAATCTTGATGCAGTCGTCTCAAATAAAACTGTGAAGGACCTCGGCGTTACTCTGGACCCTGATCTCTCTTTTGACAAACATATCAAAACTGTTTCAAGGAAAGCTTTTTGCCATCTACGTAACATTGCAAAAATCAGCAACTTTGTCAAAAAATGATGCAGAAAAATTAATCCATGCTTTTGTTACTTCTAGGTTAGACTACTGCAATGCTCTACTTTCCGGCTACCCTGATAAAGAACTAAATAAACTTCAGTTAGTGCTAAATATGGCTGCTAGAATCCTGACTAGAACCAAAACATTTGATCATATTACTCCAGTGCTAGCCTCCCTACACTCGCTTCCTGTTAAGCCAAGGGCTGATTTCAAGGTTTTACTGCTAACCTACAAAGCATTACATGCTCCTACACGTACGCTACGGTCACAAGACGCAGGCCTCCTAATTGTCCCTAGAATTTCTAAGCAAACAGCTGGTGGCAGGGCTCCATTTTTATGGAATGGTCTGCCTACCCATGTGAGAGACACAGACTCGGTCTCAACCTTTAAGTCTTTACTGAAGACTCATCTCTTCAGTAGGTCATATGATTGAGTGTAGTCTGGCCCAGGAGTGTGAAGATGAACGGAAAGGCTCTGGAGCAACGAACCGCCCTTGCTGTCTCTGCCTGGCCGGTTCCCCTCTCTCCACTGGGATTCTCTGCCTCTAACCCTAATACAAGGGCTGAGTCACTAGCTTACTGGTGCTCTTCCATGCCGTCCCTAGGACGGGTGCGTCACTTGAGTGGGTTGAGTCGCTGACGTGGTCTTCCTGTCTGGGTTGGCACCCCCCCTTGGGTTGTGCCGTGGCGGAGATCTTTGTGGGCTATACTCGGCCTCGTCTCAGGATGGTAGGTTGGTGATCGAAGATATCCCTCTAGTGGTGTGGGGGCTGTGCTTTGGCAAAGTGGGTGGGGTTATATCCTGCCTATTTGGCCCTGTCCGGGGGTATCATCGGATGGGGCCACAGTGTCTCCTGACCCCTCCTGTCTCAGCCTCCAGTATTTATGCTGCAGTAGTTTGTGTCGGGGGGCTAGGGTCAGTCTGTTATATCTGGAGTACTTTTCCTGTCTTATTCGGTGTCCTGTGTGAATTTAAGTATGCTCGAATTTAAGTAAATTCCCTTTCTCTCTTTCTTTCTCTTGGAGGACCTGAGCCCTAGGACCATGCCTCAGGACTACCTGCCATGATGACTCCTTGCTGTCCCCAGTCCACCTGGCCTTGCTGCTGCTCCAGTTTCAACTGTTCTGCCTGTGGCCATGGAACCCTGACCTGTTCACCGGACGTGCTACCTGTCCCAGACCTGCTGTTTTCAACTCTCTAGAGACAGCAGGAGCGATAGAGATACTCTCAATGATTGGCTATGAAAAGCCAACTGACATTTATTCCTGAGGTGCTGACTTGTTGTACCCTCGACAACTACTGTGATTATTATTATTTAACCATGCTGGTCATTTATGAACATTTGAACATCTTGGCCATGTTCTGTTATAATCTCCACCCGGCACAGCCAGAAGAGGACAGGCCACCCCTCATAGCCTGGTTCCTCTCTAGGTTTCTTCCTAGGTTTTGGCCTTTCTAGGGAGTTTTTCCTAGCCACCGTGCTTCTACTTCTGCTGTTTGGGGTTTTTAGGCTGGGTTTCTGTACAACACTTTGAGATATCAGCTGATGTAAGAAGGGCTTTATAAATACATTTGATTTGATATACAGTGAATTCGGAAAGTATTCAGACCCCTTGTTTTTTTCCACGTTACAGCCTTACAGCTTTATTCAGCCTTATTCTAAAATGGATGCAATATATTTTTTCCGTCAACAATCTACACACAATCCCCAATGAAGACAAAGCGAAAACAGGTTTTTCTAAAAGTTTTGCAAAAAAACGAACAGAACTACCATATTTATCTTCAGACCCTTTGCTATGAGACTCAAAATTGAGCTCAGGTGCATCCTGTTTCCATTGATCATCCTTGAGATGTTTCAACAACTTGATTGGAGTCCACATATGGTAAATTCAATTAATTGGACATGATTTGGCAAGACACACACCTGTCTATATAAGGTCCCACAGTTGACAGAGCATGTCAGAGGAAAAATCAAGCCACGAGGTCGAAGGAATTGTCCATAGAGCTCCGAAAAAGGATTGTGTCGAGGCACAGATTTCGGGAAGGGTACCAAAAAACATTTCTGCAGTATTGAAGGTCCCCCAAGAACACAGTGGTCTCCATCATTCTTAAACCACCAAGTTAGGAACCACTGTTGTGGAACTTGTACACAGAGACACTCAAAGTAAATCTTAAATGAATCATTGTTTTATTAACAGCATGCTGGAGAAGTTCGAACAAACTCGATGCGCCATAGTACACGTCTGTCAGGAGCTCTTCTGGGGCAGTCCCGTTAATTCTCTTATATACTGCAGACAAGTTATATTTGCATGATTTAGCTTATAATTAATTCATCATTAACGTTTGCTTCATTTATGTGACCGACAAATACTGGTTCATGCATGTGACAAATCAAATGAAATCATAGTAACAGGGAGTACAGGAGGGGACTAAGTACACACCCCTGAGGGGCCCCAATGTTGAGGATCAGCGTGGCAGATGTGTTGTTGCCAACTCTTAACACCTGGGGGCGGCCCGTCAGGAAGTCCAGGATCCAGTTGCAGAGGGAGGTGTTTAGTCCCAGGGTCCTTAGCTTAGTGATGAGCTTTGTAGGCACTATTGTGTTGAACGCTGAGCTGTAGTCAATGAATAGCATTCTCACATAGGTGTTCCTTTGTCCAAGTGGGAAAGGGCAGTGTGGAGTGTGATTGAGTTGCGTCATCTGTGGTTCTGTTGGGGCGGTATGCAAATTGGAGTGGGTCTAAGATATCCGGGATGATGGTGTTGATGTGAGCCATTACCAGCCTTTCAAAGCACTTCATGGCTCCCGACGTGAGTGCTACAGGGCGGTAGTCATTTAAGCAGGTTACCTTCACTTTCTTGGGCACAGGGACTATGGTGGTCTGCTTAAAACATGTAGGTATTACAGACTCGGTCAGGGAGAGGTTGAAAATGTCAATGAAGACACTTGCCAGTTTGTCCGCACACGCTTTGAGTACACGTCCTGGTAATCCATCTGGCCCCGCGGCTTTGTAAATGTTGACGTGTTTAAAGGTCTTGCTCACATCGGCTACTGAGAGCGTTATCACAGTCAACCAGAACAGCTGGTGCTCTCGTGCATGTTTCAGTTTTGCTTGCGTATGTTGACATGTTGACCAGAAAGCTTCCGGCGCTGACAGAGATGGCCGCCTCGCTTCGCGTTCCTAGGAAACTATGCAGTATTTTTATGTGTTATTTCTTACATTGCTACCCCAGGAAATCTTAGGTTTTATTACATACAGTCGGAGGAACTATTGATGAACGTCAACTCACCAACATTACGACTTTCCCAAAGCGGATCCTCTGTTTGGCCCACCACCCAGGACAATGGATCGGATCCCAGCCGGCGACCCAAAACAACGGAAGGGGCAGACGGAGCGGTCTTCTGGTCAGGCTCCGTAGACGGGCACATTGCGCACCGCTCCCGAGCATACTACTCGCCAATGTCCAGTCTCTTGACAAAAAGGTAGACGAAATCCGAGCAAGGGTTACCTTCCAGAGAGACATCAGAGACTGTAACGTTCTTTGTTTCACAGAAACATGGCTCACTCGAGACACGTTATCTTAGTCGGTACAGCCACCTGGTTTCTTCACGCATCGCGCCGACAAAAACAAGCATCTTTCTGGTAAGAAGAAGGGCGGGGGGGTATGCCTTATGATTAACGAGACGTGGTGTGATCATAACAACATACAAGAACTCAAGTCCTTTTGTTCACCTGACTTAGAATTCCTCACAATCAAATGCCGACCGCATTATCTACCTAGAGAAATCTCTTCGATCATAATCACAGTCGTGTATGTTCCCCCCCGAGCAGACACATTGACGGCCCTGAAAGAACTTCATTCAACTCTATGTAAACTGGAAACCACATATCCTGAGGCTGCATTTATTGTAGCTGGGGATTTTAACAAGACTAATCTGAAAACAAGGCTCCATAAATTCTATCAGCATATCGATTGCGCAACCCGGGCTGGCAAAACCCTGGATCATTGTTATTCTAACTTCCGCTACGCATATAAGGCCCTCCCCCGCCCTCCTTTCGGAAAAGCTGACCACAACTCCATTTTGTTGCTCCCAGCCTATAGACAGAAACTAAAACAGGAAGCTCCCGCTCTCAGGTCTGTTCAACACTGGTCCGACCAATCGGATTCCACGCTTCAAGATTGCTTCGATCACATGGACTGGGATATGTTCCGCATAGCGTCGAACAACAACATTGATGAATACGCTGATTCGGTGAGCGAGTTTATTAGCAAGTGCATCGGTGATGTTGTACCCACAGCGTCTATTAAAACATTCCCCAACCAGAAACCGTGGATTGATGGCAGCATTCGCGCAAAACTGAAAGCCCGAACCACTGCTTTTAAATCAGGGTGACCGGAAACATGACCGAATACAAACAGTGTAGCTATTCCCTCCGCAAGGCAATCAAACAAGCTAAGCGTCCGTATAGAGACAAAGTAGAGTCGCAATTCAACGGCTCAGACACGAGAGGTATGTGGCAGGGTCTACAGTCAATCACGGACTACAAAAGAAAAACCAACCTGAATCAAGAGGATGGAATTATGGTCAGATTTGCCAAATGGAGGGCGAGGGAGAGCTTTGTATGCGTCTCTGTGTGTAGAGTAAAGGTGGTCTAGAGTTTTTTTCCCTCTGGTTGCACATGTGACATGCTGGTAAGAAATGAGGTAAAACGGATTTAAGTTTGCCTGCATTAAAGTCCACAGCCGATTCTGGATGGGCATTTTCTTGTTTGCTTATGGCCTTATACATCTCGTTGAGTGCGGTCTCAGTGCCAGCAATCTTTGTCCAGTTCGAGGTGAGTAATCGCTGTTCTGATGTCCAGAAGCTCTTTTCGTTCATAAGAGACGGTAGCAGTAACATTATGTACAAAACAAGTTACAAAGCAAAAAAAAACACAAAATAGCAGTTGGTTAGGAACTCGTAAAATGGCAGCCATCCCCTCTAGCATCATGTAGACTTGATTGTGCGTTTTGGATCATTGTTTTGCTGTATGACCCAGCCTCACAGACTGATGGCCTAACATTCTCCTGTAGAATTCTCTAATACAGAGCAGAACTCATGGTTCCTTCTATTAATGCAAATCGTCCAGGTCCTGAGGCAGCAAAGCATCCCCAAACCATCACACTACCACCACCATGCTTGACTGTTGGTATGAAGTTCTTACTGTGGAATGCAATGTTTGGTTTTTTCACCAGACATAAATGGGACCCATCTCATCCAAAAGGTTGACTCAAGTTTACCCAAAAAGCACCTGGATGATCATCAAGACTCTTGGAAAAATGTTCCATTGACAGATGATTCAAAAGTATAACGTTTGACTTTTTCCTAGTTCCAGTCCCAACCCTAGCCCTTATCCAACCCCGCCTCAGCTTCCAGTCCCAGCCCTTATCCAACCCCCTGCCTCAGGTTCCACTCCCAGTCCTATCCAACCCCCTGCCTCAGGTTCCAATCCCAGTCCTATCCAACCCCCTGCCTCAGGTTCCAGTCCCAGTCCCAGTCCTATCCAACCCCCTGCCTCAGGTTCCAGTCCCAACCATAGCCCTTATCCAACCCCGGCTCAGGTTCCAGTCCCAGCCATAGCCCTTATCCAACCCCGGCTCAGGTTCCAGTCCCAGCCATAGCCCTTATCCAACCCCCTGCCTCAGGTTCCAGTCCCAGCCATAGCCCTTATCCAACCCCGGCTCAGGTTCCAGTCCCAGCCATAGCCCTTATCCAACCCCCTGCCTCAGGTTCCAGTCCCAGCCCTATCCAACCCCGGCTCAGGTTCCAGTCCCAGCCATAGCCCTTATCCAACCCCCTGCCTCAGGTTCCAGTCCCAGCCCTAGCCAACCCCCTGCCTCAGGTTCCAGTCCCAGCCCTTATCCAACCTCAGGTTCCAGTCCCAGCCCTTATCCAACCCCCTGCCTCAGGTTCCAGTCCCAGCAACCCCCTGCCTCAGGTTCCAGTCCCAGCCCTAGCCAACCCCCTGCCTCAGGTTCCAGTCCCAGCCCTAGCCAACCCCCTGCCTCAGGTTCCAGTCCCAGCCCTAGCCAACCCTCTGCCTCAGGTTCCAGTCCCAGCCAACCCCCTGCCTCAGGTTCCAGTCCCAGCCCTAGCCAACCCCCTGCCTCAGGTTCCAGTCCCAACCCTAACCAACCCCCAGCCTGGGAACCAGACTCTAACCAGTCCAAAGTCCCAGCACCTAACCCCCAGCAGCCCCTAACCAGTACAGAACCTATCACCCTGCCCCTAACCAGTACAGAACCTATCACCCTGCCCCTAACCAGTACAGAACCTATCACCCTGCCCCTAACCAGTACAGAACCTATCACCCTGCCCCTAACCAGGACAGAACCTATCACTCTGCCCCTAACCAGTACAGAACCTATCACCCTGCCCCTAACCAGTACAGAACCTATGACCCAGCCTCTAACCAGTACAGAACCTATGACCCAGCCTCTAACCAGTACAGAACCTATGACCCAGCCTCTAACCAGTACAGAACCTATGACCCAGCCTCTAACCAGTACAGAACCTATGACCCAGCCTCTAACCAGTACAGAACCTATGACCCTCAACCCTACCTCAACCCCAGCCCTCCACCTCAACCTCCTCTCAACCCCAGCCCCTTAACCCTACCCAGAGAGACCCCCCCTAACCCTACCCAGAGAGAGACCCCCCCTAACCCTACCCAGAGAGAGACCCCCCTAACCCTACCCAGAGAGAGACCCCCCCTAACCCTACCCAGAGAGAGACCCCCCTAACCATACCCAGAGAGACCCCCTCACTGTATATTATCATCTAAACTGTATATTATCATCTAAACTGTATATCATTGTATAATACCATCTAAACTGTATATTACTGTATATTATCATCTAAACTGTATATTACCATCAAAACTGTATATCACTGTATATTACCATCTAAACTGTATATCACTGTATAATACCATCTAAACTGTATATTACTGTATATTATCATCTAAACTGTATATTATCATCTCAACTGTATATCACTGTATAATACCATCTAAACTGTATATCACTGTATATTACCATCTAAACTGTATATTATCATCTCAACAGTATATTACTGTATATTACCATCTAAACTGTATATTACTGTATATTATCATCTAAACTGTATATTACCATCTAAACTGTATATCACTGTATAATACCATCTAAACTGTATATTACTGTATATTATCATCTAAACTGTATATTGTCATCTAAACTGTATATCACTGTATAATACCATCTAAACTGTATATTACTGTATATTATCATCTAAACTGTATATTGTCATCTAAACTGTATATCACTGTATAATACCATCTAAACTGTATATCACTGTATATTACCATCTAAACTGTATATTATCATCTCAACAGTATATTACTGTATATTACCATCTAAACTGTATATCACTGTATATTACCATCTAAACTGTATATCACTGTATATTACCATCTAAACTGTATATCACTGTATATTACCATCTAAACTGTATATTATCATCTCAACAGTATATTGTCATCTAAACTGTATATCACTGTATATTATCATCTAAACTGTATATCACTGTATATTATCATCTAAACTGTATATCACTGTATATTATCTACACTGTATATCACTGTATATTATCATCTCAACAGTATATTATCATCTAAACTGTATATCACTGTATATTATCATCTAAACTGTATATCACTGTATATTACCATCTAAACTGTATATTATCATCTCAACAGTATATTATCATCTAAACTGTATATCACTGTATATTACCATCTAAACTGTATATTATCATCTCAACAGTATATTATCATCTAAACTGTATATCACTGTATATTATCATCTAAACTGTATATCACTGTATATTATCATCTAAACTGTATATCACTGTATATTATCATCTAAACTGTATATCACTGTATATTATCATTTAAACTGTATATTATCATCTAAACTGTATATCACTGTATATTATCATCTAAACTGTATATCACTGTATATTATCATCTAAACTGTATATCACTGTATATTATCATCTAAACTGTATATCACTGTATATTATCATCTAAACTGTATATTACTGTATATTATCATCTAAACTGTATATTATCATTTAAACTGTATATTACTGTATATTATCATTTAAACTGTATATTACTGTATATTATCATTTAAACTGTATAGTATCATCTAAACTGTATATCACTGTATATTATCATCTAAACTGTATATCACTGTATATTATCATCTAAACTGTATATTACTGTATATCATCATCTAAACTGTATATTACTGTATATCATCATCTAAACTGTATATTACTGTATATTACCATCTAAACTGTATATTATCATCTAAACTGTATATTACTGTATATTATCATTTAAACTGTATATTACTGTATATTATCATTTAAACTGTATAGTATCATCTAAACTGTATATCACTGTATATTATCATCTAAACTGTATATCACTGTATATTATCATCTAAACTGTATATTACTGTATATCATCATCTAAACTGTATATTACTGTATATCATCATCTAAACTGTATATTACTGTATATTATCATCTAAACTGTATATCACTGTATATTATCATCTAAACTGTATATTACTGTATATCATCATCTAAACTGTATATTACTGTATATTATCATCTAAACTGTATATTACTGTATATTATCATCTAAACTGTATATTATCATCTAAACTGTATATTACTGTATATTATCATCTAAACTGTATATTACTGTATATTATCATTTAAACTGTATATTACTGTATATTATCATTTAAACTGTATAGTATCATCTAAACTGTATATCACTGTATATTATCATCTAAACTGTATATTACTGTATATCATCATCTAAACTGTATATTACTGTATATCATCATCTAAACTGTATATTACCATCTAAACTGTATATTACTGTATATCATCATCTAAACTGTATATTACTGTATATTATCATCTAAACTGTATATTACTGTATATTATCATCTAAACTGTATATTACCATCTAAACTGTATATCACTGTATATTACCATCTAAACTGTATATTACCATCTAAACTGTATATTACTGTATATCATCATCTAAACTGTATATTACCATCTAAACTGTATATTACTGTATATCATCATCTAAACTGTATATTACTGTATATTATCATCTAAACTGTATATTACTGTATATTATCATCTAAACTGTATATTACTGTATATTATCATCTAAACTGTATATTACTGTATATTATCATCAACTCTATATCTATCATGTGAAACTCTATATCTGTCTATCTATAAAATCTTTAACAAAAACAACTTGTAACTTACTGTGTTTGTCAGGCCATTACCTTGATTGGCTAGTAGTAGACTAGAACACAGACCCACAGTAAACTAGTAGTAGACTAGAACACAGACCCACAGTAAACTAGTACTAGACTAGAACACAGACCCACAGTAAACTAGTACTATACAGAACACAGACCCACAGTAAACTAGTACTATACAGAACACAGACCCACAGTAAACTAGTACTATACAGAACACAGACCCACAGTAAACTAGTACTATACAGAACACAGACCCACAGTAAACTAGTACTATACAGAACACAGACCCACAGTAAACTAGTACTATACAGAACACAGACCCACAGTAAACTAGTACTATACAGAACACAGACCCACTCCACAGTAAACTAGTACTATACAGAACACAGACCCACAGTAAACTAGTACTATACATGAAACCCACAGTAACTAGTAACTATACAGAACATCCGACCCACAGTAAACTAGTACTATACAGAACACAGACCCACAGTAAACTAGTACCATACAGAACACAGACCCACAGTAAACTAGTACTATACAGAACACAGACCCACTCCACAGTAAACTAGTACTATACAGAACACAGACCCACAGTAAACTAGTACCATACAGAACACAGACCCACAGTAAACTAGTACTATACAGAACACAGACCCACAGTAAACTAGTACTATACAGAACACAGACCCCACAGTAAACTAGTACTATACAGAACACAGACCCACTCCACAGTAAACTAGGTACTATACAGAAACACAGAGGACCCACAGTAAACTAGTACTATACAGAACACAGACCCACAGTAAACTAGTACTATACAGAACACAGACCCACTCCACAGTAAACTAGTACTATACAGAACACAGACCCACTCCACAGTAAACTAGTACTATACAGAACACAGACCCACAGTAAACTAGTACTATACAGAACACAGACCCACAGTAAACTAGTACCATACAGAACACAGACCCACAGTAAACTAGTACTATACAGAACACAGACCCACAGTAAACTAGTACTATACAGAACACAGACCCACTCCACAGTAAACTAGTACTATACAGAACACAGACCCACAGTAAACTAGTACCATACAGAACACAGACCCACTCCACAGTAAACTAGTACTATACAGAACACAGACCCACAGTAAACTAGTACCATACAGAACACAGACCCACAGTAAACTAGTACTATACAGAACACAGACCCACTCCACAGTAAACTAGTACTATACAGAACACAGTAAACTAGTACCATACAGAACACAGACCCACAGTAAACTAGTACTATACAAACAGACCCACTCCACAGTAACTAGTACTATACAGAACACAGACCCACAGTAAACTAGTACTATACAGAACACAGACCCACTCCACAGTAAACTAGTACTATACAGAACACAGACCCACACAGTAAACTAGTACTATACAGAA
>NW_024059538.1:30000-34516 GCF_016432855.1 Salvelinus namaycush | reverse complement strand
AGGGAAGGGGAGGGGAAGGGGAAGGAGGGAAGGGAAGGAACGGGAAGGGAAGGAAGGGAAGGGAAGGGAGGGGAGGGGAACGGGAATGGAAGGGAGGGGAGGGGAAGGGAAGGGGAAGGGGAGGAAAGGGAGGGAAGAAGGAAGGGAAGGGCGGGGACGGGATGGAAGGGAAGGGACGGGGAGGGAAGGGGAAGGGAGGGAAGGGAGGGGAGGGGAGGGGAGGGAAGGGAGGGAAGGGAAGGAAGGGAGGGAAAGGAAGGCGAGGGCGAGGCGAGGGGAGTGGGAGGGAAGGGAGCGGAAGGGAAGGGGAAGGAAGGGAAGGGAAGGGAGGGAACGGAAGGGAAGGGAGGGGAAGGGAAGGGCGGCGGAGGGAAGGGAAGGGGAGGGAGGGGCCGGGGAGTTGAGGGAAGAAAGGGAAGGGAAGGAAGGGAGGGGAGGGAAAGGAAGGGAGGGGAGGGGAGGGGAGGGAAGGGAAGGGAAGGGAGGGAAGGGAAGGGAAAGGAAGGGAAGGGAAGGGAAGGGAGGGAAAGGAAGGGAAGGGAGGGGAAGGGAAGGGAGGGGAGGGAAGGGAAGGGGAGGGAGGGGAGGGGAGTTGAGGGAAGAAAGGGAAGGGAAGGGAAGGGAGGGGAGGGAAGAAAGGGAAGGGGAGGGAAGGGAGGGGAGGGGAGGGAAGAAAGGGAAGGGAAGGAAAGGGAGGGGAGTGGAGGGAAGAAAGGGAAGGGAAGGGAGGGGAGGGGAGGGAAGAAAGGGAAGGGAAGGGAAGAAAGGGAAGGGAAGGGAAGGGAGGGGTGGGGAGGGGAGGGAAGGGAAGGGAGGGAAGGGAAGGGAAGGGAGGGAAAGGGAAGGGAAGGGAAGGGAGGGGAGGGGAGGGGAAGGGAAGGGAAGGGGAGGGAAGGGAAGGGAAGGGAAGGGAGGGAAGGGAAGGGAAGGGAAGGGGAGGGAAAGGAATGGAAGGGAAGGGAGGGAAGGGAAGAAAGGGAAGGGAAGGGAAGGGAGGGGAGGGGAGGGAAGAAAGGGAAGGGAAGGGAGGGGAGGGGAGGGGAGGGAAGAAAGGGAAGGGAAGGGAAGGGAGGGGAGGGGAGGGAGGGAAGAAAGGGAAGGGAAGGGAAGGGAAGGGAAGGGAGGGGAGGGGAGGGAAGAAAGGGAAGGGAGGGGAGGGGAGGGAAGAAAGGGAAGGGAAGGGAAGAAAGGGAAGGGAAGGGTGGGGAGGGGAGGGAAGGGAAGGGAAGGGAAGGGAAGGGAGGGAAGGGAAGGGAAGGGAAGGGGAGGGAAAGGAAGGGAAGGGAGGGGAGGGAAAGGAAGGGAAGGGAGGGAAGGGAGGGGAAGGGAAGGGAGGGGCGGGGAGGGGAAGGGAAGGGAGGGGAAGGGAGGGAAGAAAGGGAAGGGAAGGAAAGGGAGGGGAGGGGAGGGAAGAAAGGGAAGGGAAGGGAGGGGAGGGGAGGGGAGGGAAGAAAGGGAAGGGAAGGGAAGAAAGGGAAGGGAAGGGAAGGGAAGGGAGGGGTGGGGAGGGGAGGGGAGGGAAGGGGAGGGAAGGGAGGGAAGGGAAGGGAGGGTAGGGAGGGGAAGGGAAGGGAAGGGAGGGGAAGGGAGGGGAGGGGAGGGAAGGGAAGGGAAGGGAAGGGGAGGGAAGGGAAGGGAGGGAAGGGAAGAAAGGGAAGGAAGGGAAGGGAAGGGAAGGGAGGGGAGGGGAAGGGAAGGGAGGGGAAGGGAAGGGAAGGGAGGGAAGGGAGGGAAAGGAAGGGAAGGGAAGGGAGGGGAGGGAAGGGGAGGGAAGGGAGGGGAGGGGAGGGAAGAAAGGGAAGGGAAGGAAAGGGAGGGGAGGGGAGGGAAGAAAGGGAAGGGAAGGGAGGGGAGGGGAGGGAAGAAAGGGAAGGGAAGGGAAGAAAGGGAAGGGAAGGGAAGGGAAGGGAGGGGTGGGGAGGGGAGGGAAGGGAAGGGAGGGAAGGGAAGGGAAGGGAGGGAAAGGGAAGGGAAGGGAAGGGAGGGGAGGGGAGGGGAAGGGAAGGGAAGGGGAGGGAAGGTAAGGGAAGGGAAGGGAAGGGGAGGGAAGGGAGGGAAGGGAAGGGAAGGGAAGGGGAGGGAAAGGAAGGGAAGGGAAGGGAGGGGAGGGAAGAAAGGGAAGGGAAGGGAAGGGAGGGGAGGGGAGGGAAGAAAGGGAAGGGAAGGGAGGGGAGGGGAGGGGAGGGAAGAAAGGGAAGGGAAGGGAAGGGAGGGGAGGGGAGGGAGGGAAGAAAGGGAAGGGAAGGGAAGGGAAGGGAAGGGAGGGGAGGGGAGGGAAGAAAGGGAAGGGAGGGGAGGGGAGGGAAGAAAGGGAAGGGAAGGGAAGAAAGGGAAGGGAAGGGTGGGGAGGGGAGGGAAGGGAAGGGAAGGGAAGGGAAGGGAAGGGAGGGAAGGGAAGGGAAGGGAAGGGGAGGGAAAGGAAGGGAAGGGAGGGGAGGGAAAGGAAGGGAAGGGAGGGAAGGGGAGGGGAGGGAGGGGAGGGAGGGGAAGGAAGGGAGGGGATGGAAGGGAGGGGAAGGGAAGGGAAGGGAGGGGAGGGAAGGGGAGGGAAGGGAAGGGAGGGAAGGGAGGGGAAGGGAAGGGAGGGGAGGGGCGGGGAGGGGAAGGGAAGGGAGGGGAAGGGAGGGAAGAAAGGGAAGGGAAGGAAAGGGAGGGGAGGGTAGGGAAGAAAGGGAAGGGAAGGGAGGGGAGGGGAGGGGAGGGAAGAAAGGGAAGGGAAGGGAAGAAAGGGAAGGGAAGGGAAGGGAAGGGAGGGGTGGGGAGGGGAGGGAAGGGAAGGGAAGGGAAGGGAAGGGAAGGGGAGGGAGGGAAGGGAAGGGAGGGAAGGGAAGGGAAGGGGAGGGAAGGGAAGGGAAGGGAAGGGAAGGGAGGGGAGAGGAGGGAAAGGAAGGGAGGGAAGGGGAGGGAGGGAAGGGAAGGGAAGGGGAGGGGAGGGGAGGGAGGGGAAGGGAAGGAAGGGAGGGGGTGGAAGGGAGGGGAAGGGAAGGGAAGGGAGGGGAAGGGAAGGGAAGGGAGGGGGAGGGGAGGGAAGGGGAGGGAAGGGAGGAAAGGGAGGGAAGGGAGGGAAAGGGAAGGGAAGGGAGGGGAGGGGAAGGGAAGGGAGGGGAGGGAAGGGAAGGGAAGGGGAGGGAAGGGAAGGGAGGGAAGGGAAGGGAAGGGAGGGAAGGGAAGGGAAGGAAGGGAGGGGATGGAAGGGAAGGGAAGGGAGGGGAAGGGAGGGGAGGGAAGGGGAGGGAAGGGAGGGAAGGGAAGGGAGGGTAGGGAGGGGAAGGGAAGGGAAGGGAGGGGAAGGGAGGGGAGGGGAGGGGAGGGAAGGGAAGGGAAGGGAAGGGGAGGGAAGGGAAGGGAGGGAAGGGAAGAAAGGGAAGGAAGGGAAGGGAAGGGAAGGGAGGGGAGGGGAAGGGAAGGGAGGGGAAGGGAAGGGAAGGGAGGGAAGGGAGGGAAAGGAAGGGAAGGGAAGGGAGGGGAGGGAAGGGGAGGGAAGGGAGGGGAAGGGAAGGGAAGGGAGGGAAGGGAGGGGAGGGGAGGGGAGGGGAGGGAAGGGAAGGGAGGGGAAGGGAAGGGAGGGAAGGGAGGGGAGGGGAGGGGAGGGGAGGGGAGGGGAGGGGAGGGGAGGGAAGGGAAGGGAAGGGAGGGAAGGGGAGGGGAGGGAAGGGAAGGGAAGGGAAGGGAAGGGAGGGGAGGGGAGGGAAAGGAAGGGAAGGGAGGGGAAGGGAAGGGAAGGGGAGGGGAGGGGAGGGAGGGGAAGGGAAGGAAGGGAGGGGATGGAAGGGAGGGGAAGGGAAGGGAAGGGAAGGGAGGGGAAGGGAGGGAAGGGAGGGAAAGGGAAGGGAGGGGAGGGGAGGGGAGGGGAGGGGAAGGGAGGGGAGGGAAGGGAAGGGAAGGGAAGGGGAGGGAAGGGAAGGGAAGGGAAGGAAGGGAGTGGATGGAAGGGAGGGGAAGGGAAGGGAAGGGAGGGGAAGGGAAGGGAAGGGAGGGGAAGGGAAGGGAGGGAAGGGAAGGGAAGGGAAGGGAGGGAAGGGGAGGGGAGGGAGGGGAGGGAGGGGAAGGGAAGGAAGGGAGGGGAAGGGAAAGGAAGGGAGGGGAGGGGAGGGGAGGGGAAGGGAGGGGAGGGGAGGGGAGGGGAGGGGAAGGGAAGGGAGGGGAGGGGAGGGGAAGGGAAGGGAAGGGAAGGGGAGGGTAGGGAGGGGAGGGGAAGGGAAGGGAAGGGGAGGGAAGGGAAGGGAAGGGGAGGGGAAGGGAGGGGAGGGGAGGGAAGAAAGGGAAGGGAAGGGAGGGGAGGGGAGGGGAGGGGAGGGAAGAAAGGGAAGGGAAGGGAGGGGAGGGGAGGGAAGAAAGGGAAGGGAAGGGAAGGGAGGGGAGGGGAGGGAGGGGAGGGGAGGGAAGGGGAGGGAAGGGAGGGAAGGGAAGGGAGGGGAGGGGAGGGGAGGGGAAGGGAAGGGAGGGAAGGGAGGGAAAGGAAGGGAAAGGAAGGGAAGGGAGGGGAAGGGAGGGGAGGGAAGGGGAGGAAGGGAAG